>NW_011362245.1:5846-27283 GCF_000735185.1 Notothenia coriiceps
TGTGTTGTGTGGTGTGTGTGTGTGTGTGTGTGTGTGGTGTGTGTGTGTGTGTGTGTGTGTGTGTGTTGGTAAGTAATGTTCGGCACACTCAGTTAATTTATTAATATTTCTGTCTCGTATTATTTCGAGCAGGTTATGGACGTTTTGCATAATGTTACCGGTTAGATTCCAGGTTGTGTTCGTTTCTGTTCGTGTGACATACGTGTGCCTTGTTTTGTGTGTGTGGTGTATTGTGTTTTAGTTGTGCTTTTGTCTGACACAATTTATTTTCCCAATTTATAATCAGAATAAGTAGTCTACCGGTCTATGGGTGAGACTTACCTAAATTGTTTCACTTACGGGGGAAAAAACGTGGACCGTGTGTGTACCGTCTGGGTCGTGGTGGTGCGTGTCGTGCGTGTGTGTGGTGTGTGTGTGGTGGTGTGTTGTGGTCGTGTGGTGTGTGTTGGTGTGGTGGTGTGTGTGTGGTGTGTGTCGTGGTGGTGTGTGTGTGTGTGTGTGTGCACCACGGGGTGTGTGGTGTGTGTGGGCGTGTCGTGTGTGTGTGTGTGGTGTGTGTGTGGGTGGTGTGGTGTGTGTGTGTGTGTGTGTGTGGTTGGGTTGGTCGTGTGTGTGGTGTTGTTCGGGTGTGTGTCACTTCATCAAACTTTCCCGGGTACATAAGCATTATAAGATACATTTACACTACACCGGGTAAAACAGAATGAGGGTTAAGTCAGGTTTAACTCGATTTTCTAGTAGGCATAATGCATTGGGCTCAGAGTCATTTCAATTCACGACCGGTCGCTACGGTCCGATCTTGGTCTTTGTTTGATGAACTAAAACTTAAAGAAACTTACGTTCTTAAACTAGGGATATTTTACGGTAGGAGGAACTATTAACACATAGTGGTAATCCTTTTGCAGTAAATGGGTTATTTATTTTTAAGTTTAGGGGTATCCGGCCACTCTGGGGTCCTGTCATTTCACACCAAAAGAAGGGGACCGCCGAAATACTTGTTTGACGTAGTTTTCCGTCTTATCGTTTCTGGGGAAATGAGGAAACTATATGGATTTAGATCTCGGGTGAATCGTCCCCTTATGGTCCAAGTAGGGAGGTAAATTGTCAGTTTCCGATCTTGTAATAATTAATTCTTCTAAAGGGACTTTGTAAGTAAGGTAACGTCATATAACGAATACTTCTGGCGTTTATACACTTCCGTCGTCGACGGGTTGTACACAATAAAGTTTTTACGTATTCATTACTAAAATTATTTTCATTTTCTATTTGTGATCCTTTTCCTTCGGTTACCAGTCACTGGAACATCATGGAACCTAACCGGACGGGATTAACTCTTTTAATCTAATTACTAAACGTAAAAAGTTAAGTATAAAATCAACACCCAGGGGAACACACAGGCAGATTTCCAGGGGGTTTCCGGTTCCGTACGATTTTTGGATATAGTGTACTCTCTGGTCTGGGTCTCTGGTTCTGTGTGTGTGTGTGTGTGTGTGTGTGTGTGTGTGTGTGTGTGTGTGTGTGCGTGCGTGCGTGCGTGCGTGCGTGCGTGCGTGCGTGCGTGCGTGCGTGTCCTCAGAAGTGTGTACAGGTGCAATGAATAAATCACTCTCCCTCCCCCCTTCCCGTTTGCCTCCTGCATGGTACTTAATTGTGGATCTGCTCCTGTCACTTATATTCACATTTCACTCTCTACACCCTACTCCCCCATCTCCATAGTAACCAGGCTAGACACTACTTAGGGAAAGGGTTGGATTCGTGTGTGTGTCCGTATGCATGTCAGTGTGTGCCCGTTCATGTCTCCATCGATTAAGGCAATGAGAATCACCTAATTGGATAACTGTCTATGGAAAGGTGGGGGGCGAGGGGAAGCAGAACAGGAGGAGACCACAGGAGGCACAGGACTCAATAGTTGTCTCAACTTATATTTCATCTCAGCTTAGTCTTGACACACAGGGCACACTGTTGCATTTATGCACACACTGCCGCAATCACAGATTAGAAGTCCCCCCCATCCCCAACTACGCTGAAAGGTGTTCTGCTATACAACTACATTGTCTTTTGAGACCTTGCTAGCGTCTATGATTGTCTGATGTTTGGATACTTTGTATTTTAAAGTGGAATGTGGGAGTCACCATCAAAATGGGAAGACGTTTAGAATAGCTATTATTGAAATAAAAAAATATGTGTAATGCAGAATAAGACTTCAAGCACAAATCATGAAAGATTGGACCAATTGGCGTCCTGTGAAGACACTGGCAACTACGGTTAAGGTCTGTGTGTTGACTGAAAACAGGGAGAAGCGGTTTGTTCAACACAACTTTGGCCTTTAATTAGCGCCAATCTTGCAATAGCATCAGTTCAACCTGGGGAGACTTATTTGTGATTAAACAAATTAGTTGACATGTGCATAAGATGACTGAAAGGGTTCATAAACCCCATCGTGAGTTCATATATCTTATGATGGAGGTGCAGCCGCAGTGCAGCCCTGCGTCCCGACCCTGGAGGTGGAGGAGGGGTGAGCGTCAAGCCCTAATCCACAGTTGATGGCAGTAGAGAAGAGAACACATTTTTATTTTAGCATTATGAATTAATTATAATGGCTGCCAATGCAAAAGTGTATAGAAAATATATGCAAATCCCAGTTCTATGTTCTTGATTAAAGTTTTAATGGATTAGAGTGACTGAAAATATATTGGGAAGATTTGTCGTTGTTTCAATTGATGTATTCTGACACACTGGAACTCGTTGTGATTCACAGTAATGATGTGGGATAGTGCTAAAGTCAGCATGAAGAAAATGCCTTAGGGTGTGTGAAACATTTGACTGAGTGTGGTGAGAATAACTCAAACTGTCATATTGATGAAAATACTGTGATAATGTAAACACATTAAAGAAAAAAGAAAGTTTTTGCCCTTTAAGTTTCATACTTAAAGGGCAGCGCTTCCTCAAATTAAAGTTGAACACGCACTCATTTTACATTTCTTGTTCATCCAACTTCAATGTTGCTTTCTCTCACTCTCTATCTTTATGTATTTTTAAAGCAGGATTTTACTTCAGAGTTCAAATAAATAAATGACTAGAGTTTTGTAATCAGGACATTTTAAATTTCCCCCATGACTATCACAATTTGAGATGACCTTCTTTATTCATAAAACATTAATGTCCCATTTCAGAGGCCCCCTCATCTTTTGCAGTCTTAGTCTGTAACCCAATTATAGGCAGAAGTGTCAGTACCAGCAAAAACAGTCAAAGCTCCAGATTGGAGACGTGTATGACATTGAATATCATTAACATATAATCGGATTAGCTGCACATAGCAACAGCAGACCATAGCATTACGTTTGGCATTTAAGGCTTTGATCAAACTACGTCTTCCTCCTTCAACTTTAAACGTTTCTAGTTGAAACAAAAACATACAAAGCTGTATGCTAAATTACACGTCTCAGCCACTGCGTCACACATTTGCAAATCAATCCAATATAAAACAATTTTTATCGAGATGCTTTGGCCAATGGGAAAACAATTGACATTTGGGGAATGGCTGGCAAAGGAAACAGACAGGTAGTGATTTTTTGTTTTTGCGGGTTTATGTCTTCATCTGGGATTTCATTTTAAACATAGGCAATCTTTTATGTTCAAATTTCTTATGTACGTCCCTGACTTACTGTAAACCAACTTTATTTTTGTCTTTTTTATATTAACCTTTATCTGCAAATGATCATAACACATCAAGTCACAGCTGCACCTGTCGTGTTATTATTTTCTCAAAAGGCAACACAAGCATATTTTAGGTTTATGGGCTCTCCTTCCTCTTTTCCTTTTTGACCCTCCCTGCTTTCCATTTCCCACAGAGCAGACTTACACTGAAATTAGCTTCCATGGAAACCAGGCTCAAAATGATTTAGCCTCCAACCCAATTCTCTTTCCCTGACTCCCTTGACCATGTTTCTGTCCATCCATTGCATCTTTGTGTGCACGCCCTGATGTGAATTCACAGAGCAGTCTCATTAGCTGCCATAGGGAACAAAGACATCTCATTATCTAAAGTCGTTCAATCACTCAGTGCCGGGGAACCCTCCTTCTGCTGCCATCCTTCCTTCATCTTAACATTTATCTAACTGCCTAAAATAACAACTGTGTATACACATACACACACGCACGCACACACACGCACACGCACACACACACACACACACACACACACACACACACACACACACACACACACACACACACACACACACACACACACACACACACACACACACACACACACTATACTACCACACACACACACACACACACACACACACACACACACACACACACAATTACTGAGCACACTGGCTTTCTTGATGTATTGACTTTCCTCTGCTCATCTTTCTCTACAATATGTATCATTATGTATCCTTCCTCCTCTCTGCAGTCGTCATGACTAAATTGCAAAAAAATGATAAATGTTATGTTATTTGACATTGCCCTCCAGTTTATCTCATTGTTTTTCTATTTTCACCTTCATTTTACTCTCTATCTATATCATTGTGTTAAAAGTGTTTGAGGTCTAGCAATAGATAACACTGACATTTTACAAGAGGTAATCTGATGCTTTATTACACAGCTTATTTGCATACTCAATTCTGATTGGTCAATATGGACGTTCCAGAGGTCTGTTTTTTTCTCTAGCAGACCGCTGCTAAGGGTACCAGACCGTTGCTAAGTAGGACACCCTGTTCAAGGGACTTCATTATGTGCAGTAATATCCATTGATCAAACTACAAAAATAAGTGTGTGTTTGTGTCGAACCAATCCAACCCGACTTTTGAAAGGTTATTTGTGTGTGTGTGTGTGTGCTCAGTTGGAGTTATGCCTGTTGATTGGCTAGTAGATAGAAAGTGTCATTTGAAAAGAATCAGTAGTGCATCTCTATTGTATGGTTTTCTTCCTGCCCCTACTGGGCTTCGTGCTCCCTCTCTGTCCCTTTCTCTCTTTCTGTTTCTGTCTTTGTATCAGTCTGTAAAGCTGCTTGACAGCATACTTCCTCTCTCTAAACACATACACAAAGACAGTCCTTCACTGCAGAGGAGTAGGAGATCACCGTGAAATTATTTTTGAATGATTTCTTTCTGCCCTCATGACTCCACAAAAAAAAAAACGAAAAAAAACGTAAAGGTAAGAAAGTATATACTGACATCATTATTTATTTCCGTCCACTAATATGCAGCAGGGACAATGGCATACTGTAGTATGTCTTCGCCCGGATGTTTTGCACTATAACAAAACGGTATGAATATACCAACATTGAAAACGACATAGCATCATATACCTTTTATAAGCACATGTACATCCACAACAGCCCCTGGCATTGCGGTCATATTTCACCGGTTCCCCTCCTTGCTCTCTTGAACACAATGTATTAAAGAAGCTACTAGCAAAATCACATAATTAAGTCATCTGTAACTCTGACAGCATTGCTTTTATTTTACTAGCTGCACATGGTTGTATTATGTCATACAGACATCTGTCTTCCTACTGCAACATTGAGCAATACAACAAATCAAGATGTTTAATTTATTTCCCCCGCCTCATGTTGATCTGTACTAAAGTCTACCTCACTATGCTGAGTCTAATGACATGAATGATGACAGCTTTAAATATATAATTGCTGGTTAAACAATTACAATTTAAAAAATAATAATTATATTATATATTTGACCCTTTACAGTACTACAATGTTAATAACATTCAGAGCATAATATATATCAGCAAACAGCTGTTTGCTGATATCGCCATCCTCCAGGTGCTCTCGACCTCTGCTCGAAGTTCCTGGACTTCCTCCAGGCCAAAATGGATTCCATCCACCAGCAACTTCTGGTGCCTGCCCCCCCAATTGCAACCACACATCAGCCGCAAGGTGTTACTTGCCCATCTAAGTGCAGCTTTTCCCCAGTGGATGCCTTCTTAGTAACCAAGCTGGTCACATAGGCCAAGGCATCAACCTGCTCTCTCGACCCCATGCCCGCAGCCTTGGTCAAGGCAGCCCTACCCAACATAATAATAATAATATATTACATTTATAAAGCGCTTTTTCTAGGGCTCAAAGCGCTTACAAGCAACTAAAAATAAAATGTGCTAAGCTAGGTGGAATAAGGGCAAGGGGTTAGTTGATTAGGAGTTGAAGGCAAGAGTGAAAAGGTGAGTTTTGAGGGATTGTTTGAATATATATATATGCTACATTATTGTAGACATAGTGAACTTGTCCATGCCATCTGGCATAGTCCCACCCAGCCTCAAAACTGCCTCAGTCACTCCTATCCTCAAGAAGCCTGGCTTGAACCCAGAGGACCTCAACAACCACCGGCTGATCTCCAACCTTCCTTTCCTCAGCAAAATCCGGGAAAGTGCAGTTGCCGCGCAACTCCAACACCACATGTCCAACGATGAGCTCAGTGAACCCCACCACAGCACAGAGACTGCCCTCATTAAAATCTCAAACAACCTCCTCATCACTTCTGATTCCGGCCTCATCAGCATTCTCATCCTCCTGGACCTAACTGCAGCCTTCAATACCATATCCCAAACCATCCCCAGCCACCTGTCCGACCACCTTGGCCTCAGTGACACAGCTCTTGCCTGGTTTGAATCCTACCTCTCGAACCGGAAACACTTTGTCACCATCAGTGACTGCAGTTCCCCATCGGCCCCAGTCAACCAAGGTGTACCTCAAGGCTCTGTGCTTGGACCCCCTCCTATTCACCATTTACATGCTACCACTACATGCCATCATGTTCTCAGCTTTCACTCATACGCTGATGACACACAGCTCTATCTCTACACCAAACCGACCGCTCAGCTCTCCAAGGTTGGAGATCCGCTCCTCTCCGTTGATGGCTGCTCCATCTCTCTGTCCACTGAAGTCCGCAACCTGGGTGTCATCCTGGACACCACCCTCTCCTTCCATGCTCACATCAGATCTGTCACCAAATCTGCTTTATACCACCTCAAAAACATTTCCAGACTCCGACACTCCGACACTCTCTGACTCTGTGGCAGAAACGCTCATACACGCTTTCATCACCTCCCGTCTAGACTACTGCAATGGAGTGCTGTCCGGGGCTCCCAGCAAAACCCTGGAGAGGCTCCAGTATGTCCAGAACTCTGCCGCCAGGCCATGGCAACACATCACCCCCACCCTCATCCACCTTCACTGGCTGCCGGTCAAGTCATTCAGTACAAAACACTCCTCCTCACTTACAAGTGTCTGCATGCCCTCGCCCCCCAGTACTTATCGTACCTCCTCCATCCCTACACCCCTTCTCGGAGTCTGCTCTCCATTCCCGTACTCGCCTCCGAGCTATTGGTGACGGGGCGTTCAGTGTTGTGGCCCCCACCATCTGGAATCCAAAATGCTGCTTCCCTGGACATCTTCAAGTCAGCATTAAAAACTCACCTGTTCACCATGGCCTTTGACCCCTAACCCATCACATTCCCCTGCTTTCACTCCTACTGCTATTAATCTTTTTTTTTTTTTTTGTATTTACTTTAATATTTGCCCCTTATGTTTGTTTGTTTACCATGTAAAGCGGCCTTGGGTCCCTTGAAAGGCGCTATACAAATGTAATCTATTATTATTATTATTATTATTATGCGAAAAAACACACAATCAGAGGATGAATCAGATACAAATTGAAAGTAACTCCCCTACGAGCATTTGGCTTAGTGAAGTGCTATTTGACCAGCAGACAAAAGACTCAATAAATTAATAAACAACACAGATATATACTGTGACAGCATGAGTGCACTCACAACAAGACACATACATACAGTGTGAGTAAAAAAGCTACCCCACTATAATGCTTGTGTTTTATTAGAGTCATAAAACACACATGCAGAGAGCAGCCAAAAACTTGATTTGATATTTTTGTGGATATAAAGTGCTCTCTTGTGGTCTCACTGCTTTTATTCAGCCCAATTGAATGCAAGGCAATTTTGCCATGAGAGCTGATTGCGTTACACAAATAAAATACTTGACATGTTTTAGACTATGCCTTTATACAACCAATCTCTTTCTCTCACACACACACACACACACACACACACACACACACACACACACACACACACACACACACTTCATTCACGCCATAGGGATATTTTTCTCTCTCTTTAACGGAGTGAAACAGCAGGTGGAACATGATGTCTGATGAGGTTCCTTTGATTTATTATAGGATGATAAGAAGTTATATTGAAGTTCAAGCTGAAAAAGCTTGCTGAAACGACCTTATGCTACTTCCAAATATCTAACAAATTATGTTGTAATAATATTAAGCTAATAATTGTCAAATTGCTGCCGTAGATTACTGGTCTTTTCTCTTATTTTGCTATGAACGGTTTTAGCTCTGACTTTCATGCTCCAAGACCCAAAATACATTCAACCTTTAGTTAAATTGCTGTTTACATTTTTTCTCTGTTTTATTATGTTTTTTTCCTTCAATTCTTTAACAGCCATCTTTAATGTCAAGGTCCAAGCTTTCAGTATGCCCGGAGCAGACTTCAGGGGATCCCTTTAACTTGGAAAAAGTCCTTGATATCTTCATACTGTATTTAACGTTGCTGACTGAGTCCTGCAGCGTCAGTCTGGTGCCCAGAAAAAAATATTCAAGAAATTGTTACTTTCATTGAGAGGTACAAGTCCTTCTCCTTACCAGTAAGATGGTTATTACCTCATAGCTTACACAGTGTAAATCCTAATTATTAAATATAGACCAGCCATTTCACATAATTGCGTAAGAGCAAATATGTTTCATGCTTAAATGTATTTTTCAAGAATATGATTTCTCAGGTTATACTTTATAAAAACAATAGATGACTTTATTTACGTTTACTGTTGTCCCTTCATCCTGTACCCATTATAGTCTGTTAGAGATTCATGTCTCACTGAACCCTCTTTTTGTTCTTAAATCTGCTGGCCATCATTTCACTTGAGGGTGACAACGTGGAAAGAGAGAGTGCAATACAATTAGAGTTGAAGAGATTGAGCAATTGATAAATCTCTGCAGACATTTCCCTTCTTTGCCTCCCACAGCCAGGCAGTCCCAGAGCCATGCAAGCATAAAGGACATTGTTTATACACAGGAGAAAGCACTTAGTTCCTCCTTCACACCTTTTAGCTGGAAGGTCTTCTGAGAGTCAGAGAGAGAAAGTGAAATAACAAAATAACAATGGGTTCACAGGGTATAGAAGG
Source organism: Notothenia coriiceps (assembly GCF_000735185.1). NCBI lineage: Eukaryota > Metazoa > Chordata > Actinopteri > Perciformes > Nototheniidae > Notothenia > Notothenia coriiceps. Next base: position 15,088 of record NW_011362245.1, read on the forward strand.
TGGGTGGTGAAAAGAAGAGGGGGAGGAGGATGCTTTCTTCCTGAGACAAGAAAAGAGGAGACAAAGCGAAAAAAGATGAGCAGATGGGTAGAATAGAGGAAGAGAACATGATAGGGGGATTGACAGGTAGAGAAGAGAGAGTAGGCGAGAGGCCAGAAAAGACATGACAAGGCATGAGGAAAAGGGGGAACAAATGGGGGGGGGTAAGGACAGCGAGGTTTGAGATTACTTGTACTGCCAGTTGGTTTTGAAATGAGAATTCATGAGTGTTGCCTCATGAATAATGGGACAGGGGTATCTAATCCCTTCACCTCAGTTGCTGGAACAGTAAGATAAGGGAATTTAGCCAAGAGAAAGAAGGAAAGAATCAAAAAAGAAATCAAACAAATTCTTAAAGCTCACAAATATATCCTGAGAGCTAAGAACAGTAAAGAAGAACAGTGCCCCACCTTGTTAAAGTTATATTTAACATATTTGATTAAAGGTAAACTTTCTGTATATAATTCATGATTCATTATTAAATATGCACAAGCAATATGCTACAACACAGATCAGAGTGCATAGGGAAAAAGGTCAGTGTAATTTATCGTCATTGTACAAATGTAAACTGTACAAAGATTAGCAGTGAGATATATGTTAGTTTATAGGGATTGGTAACAGGATGCCCAAAAGGTTGGCGATGAACCCTTATGTCGTTTTTCCTTGGCAAGGGGGCTGGGAAAGTGATGCGGGAGCTTTGAGAGAGAGGGAGGAGGAGAGAGCTTTCCAAGGTGTGAGAAGTACCTGGAGAAATGAGTGGGTGGACAAAGGAGCAAACAAGTACAGCAGCTCGGAGGACTGGATGATGAAGGAGGAAGGATCGGGGGAGCAGTTAAGAGCGACTTCGGAGAGCTGGGGAGAGGAAGACTGTTTGCAGTGTATTATCATGGGACCACAGTGGTTAGAGCATTCTCATGTGTTGTCTGGGACACTAATGGCTTTCCGGTTTCTCTGTGTATGCACATGTTCTTGGCATCCATCAAGCTATGACTTTATCGCACATTTCCTTTGGGAGAATTGTGGCCGGTGTAACCGTCTTACAAGGCAACTTGAAAACATTTTGGTGTGAAAAAATCCTGTGTAGACACTAATGCATTCATATTTGATCATTGTCCTGCAGAGACCACAAGCACTTCATGTTGGTGGGATATTTTGCACCAACAGAAAGCTTTAGTGTAGTATGTCCTTAGAGGATGCCAGTCACCTTTTCCAGTTCATTCATTTGGTATTTGAGGACCTGCAGACTCTAGCAATGAGTGTGTATGCTGACTTATTCAACAAGGCAGCAGAAACCACTGTTGCACTATCCCAGATCATAAAAAAAGTAGCCTTTGATTTCTCAAGTTGCCCAAACGTGCTTTAAACATTAATGCAACAGCAACATGGAATTGTATCATGTCAAACCAGGTGAACCATGCAGTGGTAAAATGTTAGTCACACAGCCATGAGAATAAACATGACATTGGCTAATACATTTCAAACCAACATTAATAATGGCTGTCACACAATTAATTGCAGCTACATCTTTGAAACGAGTAGCATCACAGTCTGAAACAATAGAAGCCACAATAAAACCCTTGCGTGTTATTAGCACAACTTATCAATACGGTCTACCTTACCTTTACACTCTTTGGTTTCAGTAGGGTGGCGTTTTGCAAAGTGAAGGCAACCAATGCCCTACACTTTATATTCACATGGATAGCATCTTTAAACCCCCAATATTCAGCACTTGGTATACCTTTGTATGACTTGCTACATTGAATACATATAGATTGGTTGTATGGCGATTGTGAGAGGTGAGGGGGGAATGTCTTTCTAGCTGGCACTGACTGGGCTCTCTGGGGTTGGATCCAAAGAGATGGTATAACCTGAGACTAACAAATACCATCTAGGAAACAATAGCACATTGTTTGCCTCCAATAGATTTTTCCTTGACACTTTACTAATCCTTCTCAAGACAGTTGGCGCTGCTAGGGAAACAAAGAAGCAGCCAAGAAATGTATCGCTCAAATCCTTGTATAATATCATACAAGTGTGATGTTTAAGTAAATGCATTTGTAAAATATTGACATGATGAGGATAGTGGATACCTCACTCTGCAACATAATTCCACACTGTAGGGAAGGTAAACATTCAATAGTTTTTGACCAATGGGAAACCATAGTGACAGTTTAATTCCATGCTGTTCGACTAGAGACAAAAAAAGGTGTTATACAGACACATTTAACTACTGAAGGATGGGACCCTTGTTTGATTCTCAAACAATACTGTGTAGGAAGCATAGAGGGGATAGCTGGCATTAAGATATTTTCCACCTCATTGCTGGAATGTGATCATCCAATCATAGGCATCTAATCCTTGCAACTTGCAAGTCAACCAAGAGCTGTGATTCATACATTTGCTGCCCAGACCCTTTCTCCCTGTGTTTGTTGGCAGGGCATGGTGCCACACACACAGTGTTGATCATTTTGACTCCGGTTCTTTGCCTGCTGGCCTGGAGTGATGGTGAGTTGAGTATATGGTCAGGAGGAAATCATTCAGGAGAACCATCACAATACTTACTGCCTTCATCCGGTTGCTACACAGTGATAGTGCAGAACAGATATCCCAGCAGTGTTTACCCTTCAATGTTTAAAACATAAATATTCACAGCTCAGACATGCAAATAATTGTGAAGCCTCAAGAGTTCCATCAGAATGCAAAGCCTTTGCTGACATTAAAGTTATAGAATTCTTCAGAAAATGGATCAGAAGTAATGGAAAGCATGTATAAATATAAGTCGGTGTGATAAAACATGCAAAAACCCTAATATGGTTTTTCAAGCAGAAACACGAAGAGCTTTGGTTGAGTAATAAAGGCCGAATGACAGAAAAGAGAAAGTGAAGTTCACAAAAAGGTTTGGTAAAAAAAAGTGACACCATATCCTCTCTTGCTCTCCCTCTCTATCCCTCAGTCTCTCCCTCTGTCTGTCCGTCTCTTCTTGCCCTCACTGTCTCATTCTCAATTCTGTGCTTCAGCTCAGAAAGATGGTGTGTACTGCATAGCAATGAATTGGTCGCACTCCCCCAAAGCCTGCAGAATGGGCCCCATTAAACTGCATTAAAACACAATAAGGCCACTGTGTGCGTGTGTGTCTGTGTGTGGCTGTGTGTGTGCGTTCTTGTGTGACTGAAAGCCAATATTTCGCTTCCTCTCACTCTGTATTTCGTTCTCACTCTTGATTTCTCATTCATTGTCCGTCTGGCCTGTGGCTCTCTGTGCCCTTGCTCCCCCTTGTCCCTTTACCTCCTGCCACCATCCATCCTTCCTTCCTCTCTCTGCCACTTCTTCATTCTGTGTCACCAGCTATCCCCGGCGCGAACATCCATCCTCTGCTCCACTCCTTTTCTCTGCTTGTCAGATTAATATTCAGTAAAAGATGTTTTGATTTATGAATAATTTTGTTGTTGGCGGCATGAAAATCCAAATGGCCAAAGAGCTTTCTCTGTGATCAGATTGTGGGTATTAAAGCCTGTGTGCATGTTGTTTGCTTAATTTATTTCTTTGAGTTCAACCCTCTGGATATGTCTATGTGGGTCTATGTCTTTTTAATGGTGGATGTGTGAGCGCCCATCTTTTAGTATGTATGTGTAATGGGGCTGCATGTGTTTGTATGTTACCTCAATACCCTCTCATGTGTATTCAATTCCTTGATAAGGAAGCATGACTTCCTATTTCCAGACACTGCCTCCGTGCCTTTCAACCCTTAGACTTCTGAAACAGACAGTAAACAATACTAAGCAGTTCAGCCCAGCACACCGTACAACACAACAAGCCAGACTATAAAGTGGAATTCAAATCACCAAAGGAAAAAACAAACTAGTTCCCCAAGAGTTGCAGAAAATGTATGAATATAAAAAGCTGATTTACTCAGATCTGTTCCATCCTCCCCCTAGACAAATATTTGTTTACATTTAATATTTTCCAATGCCAGGCATGAAGAATGAGAAAGCTCACAGCGGAATCAAATTTAATATTTCCAAACCTTTCATTATAGGTCTCCGTCTGACTTAAAGGGCATTCCATAACAGATGACCTTAAATGACTTGCAGCAGTAGTACGTTGAAACCAATGAATAAACCAATAACCCTTATCGATCAAAAGTACCTTGCAGAGCTCAAAATACAACCATGACTTTTGTCAAGAGGTTGTTGCTGTGGTCATTGCTCTGATTTGTAGTTAGCAAATTTAGCCAAAGACTTGTTAGTCATCCTAACATGATGGTGTCATAGGTCTGCTGAAGGCCTGTTGTAGCCATAGTATCAACGTCTCTCTTTTATAGTGCTTATATTGGGATCAACATGGCTGACGGCAACAAAAACCATTAAAAAAAAACCTGCAGTGTTGCACGTTTTTATTCTTAGGAAAGCAATGTGCCAATTTATAGTCCCAAGAGTGGAGAAGAGATCAACACACTCTCTTAATCCTTTTTTTTTTCTTTTTGTCGCTGCTTTTAATTGAAACTGAGCCTTTGTGTTCATCAGTAAAGTGGAACTTCTGTGTGAACTATTCATATCTTAAACTGCACTGTAACTTTTTATTCATGTACTTTTTATTCATGTATTTCTTCTTTTAATGTTACTTTTATTATCTTTTTTTTTTTTAAATGCCTTTGTCTGAATGTCTTTCATTTTTGTAAAGCACCTTGAATTGCCTTGTGTTGAAAGGTGCTATATAAATAAACTTGCCTTGCCTTAATCCATTCAGAAGAAGAGTATTACCAGTTAGGTACTAAATGAGTTAAGAACAGGTAGCCTGTGCTAGCACATTCTGACAAACTAGTCAATACATGCAGAATATTCCGTGATTTGTCCCATGATGGAGCTGTTAGTGTTGTGTAATAAAGTTTAGTCCAGGATGTCTCCTGACTTAATTTAGCGGTTTTAAGGTGGTAACCTCTTCTTTAGTTAACTGTGTGAGATATTTACAAAATATGTTGCCTTAATCTCTCCAATACAGGCACTGATCCTCTCTGTCACTCATGTTCTCAGTCCCATTGAGCTTCTTTTGTCTTGGGAGCCAGAAAGAAATAGAGGTTGAATTCTTTTGATGACATTTCAATCACTCCAGCTGTCAGACACTCTCATATAGGGAGCTGTAACTGAAGATCACAGTTGTACATTTAGCAGTATGGGTGGCGCTATATTTCTCTTGAGTATTCCCATGAATCACAGAGGGTCCAGACACAGACGATTCTCAATCTTTCCTTCCCTCCTTGGACAGACACCAGTCTCACACTTTTGCCATGTTTATTTTCTCTCATCTTTATTTGTTGTCTCCTTTAGCATCCCTTACAATTGTACATATTTTTATTCTTCTGTCTGTTTGTTTCCTGCGCGTCCTCTTTGTTTCCCCCCTTATTCCTCTTTGTAATCATCATTATCCAATTTGTTTCATTTTTGTCCTTGCTTTCAATTCCACTTTTCCTCCCTTTTCCTTTCTGCAGACATGATTCATTTTTGCTTTACTTTTTCCTTTCATCTTGTCCTATCCCCAGTTCCCCTCTTCCTCTCACTCTCTCTCTTCCTCGCCCCTTGTGGCAAGCATTGTTAGAAGTCATGATGGCAGCCCTGGAGAGCCCCTAGTTTTAATACATTTTTTTTCTTTTTTATCTTTTTAAATCTTTACATTTCCTCTTTCCATCATTCCATTTTTCCTCCATCAACCTGGGAGGAATGTTCCCACAGAGCCAATGTTAACGTGTGTGTGTGTGTGTGTCTGTGTGTGTGTGTGTGTGTGTGTGTGCGTGTGCGTGTGCGTGTGTGTGTGAGATATTAGGTAATTTCAAGGTGGATGCTGTTGGGCATCTCAAATTGAAGGTTTACATTAAATAGATCAATGTATTTATTATAATTTGGATTAATTCAACTGTTTTTAACACACAATTAAAATAAGCTGGCAGTATTACATTTAACTGGAATTACATATGAATGATTACATGTGATAAGTAAACCGAAGATGGAATTGTCTCAAGTCCTACACTTTCTTGGTTAAACAATTAAGAAAGCAAGAATCCACAGTCACCATGAGTAGTACACCTACAAGTCTGTTAAATGGTGGGTTACCTTGGCAACACCATGTTTTATATGTATGTTGTAGTCTTAGACACATGTTTTTTCTCTAATCAAACTGATCTGGTTTCCAGTTCATTAGGTCTTATCATCTAGTTTTAATAGTGACTAATACGCCTTCAACTCACTTTGCCATTATATGAGTTATGAGACTATCCTGCAGGTTTTTTTTAAAATCGTTTTGATCCTGAAGACTGATAAACTGTATCACAGCAAACATCTAAACCAGGTTTCTGAAACATGTTCATGTCTTAAATCAAATGATCAAGGAAAATATGCAAGATAACTAGCAGGGGAGCTATATATATAACATATATAAGCTTTCTTAGTTCATGGTTTTTGGATTGAATCAAAATGATTATTTGAGTTTTATACTTTAGCCTGGTTTTCATCAGAGAGATTATTTGCTACATAACATTAGCTTGCTGTCTGCTTCGTTTCTAAATGAAGCAGACCCCATATTCATTACGAGAGGAAATGACTCCCTGCTTATTGCCTCCTCTAAACAAAGGTAACCAAGCGTTCATTCAATAGCCTGCTGACCATACCTGCTTCAAACCAGGCTAAATAGAAACTTTAAACCTTATTTCTGCGTGTATACTTGTTTTGATATGGTTATTTATGAGTTAACAATAGCATTGTGGCTTCAATCACTTCTGACTTCAATTTCCTCGCTGCCAAATGTATGTCAACCCTCCTTTTGCCTCTTTCCTCTCCTCTCTGCGGGTATCTTTTATTTTCTTTATGGCACACAAACTCTCTCCCCCCCTCTCTCTTTCACCCTTTCTCTCTCTGTCAAGATGTGTGTGTGTGTGTGTGTGTGTGTGTGTGTGTGTGTGTGTGTGTGTGTGTACATCAACATTGGTATAATTAAACATGCTCAGAAAAAAGCTACAATATTGGTGCTTCCAAATATAAATACTAATATAAACATGGGGATTAAAAATGAATACTTATCAATTGAGAATTGGATGTTTCAGTAGAAAACAGAATAGTTGCATTACCAGAAGGAATAACTTTGTTTTGATAGATGCAGCAAGCACAGATTGGGCCAGGGTGTGTCAGCAGTATCAGATGCTCAGAGCATAGAGATCAAACACCAATACCTGGAGTCCTGATTGGATTGTTCCGTCATGGTTGCCGTTTAATGTCTGCAACTTATTGCAAACAGGCTGTTGAAGTGTATTTTTTCTGATCTCTGATTTCAGGCAGAGGAGAAAGAGGACGCATGAGTGGAGTATTACAAGTAGTGAGGGGTAAAAGGCAGAGACAGAGTGCCTCCAGAGTGATACAGAGTCAGACACACTTTGACACTGATGTAACCTGAACAGAAACAGGAAGTAGAAGGGGGTCGACTTAATACTTTTCGTAACACTTTGAGTTGGGAATGATTGCAGAGCCAGGAATGATTGCCGAGCCAAGACAAGTACTTGAACATTTATAGTACAAAAGTTGAGGGATTTGAGATAACTATGAGAGGATCCCTGATTAGTGCAAACTTCTCTTGAGACTGCTACTTGGACGGTCTCTTAAACGTCTCACTCAAAACTCATATTTTTATTCTCACTCTCTAGTTCTGCTTTCAAATGATCTCATTCATAAAAGGCACAAAAGCAAACTCCTCTTCATCCGATACCTCAGGTACATCTTCATTTCTAGAGTTGCTGTCGTCAGAACCCTCCGATATAAAATCTGCCTTGCACCATACCTGACACCCTGGTGATGACTGTGAAAGGAGAGGATAGTATACTGTAGACACAAACCAAATTTACACCACATTAGAAATTAAATATCTCCAATCGTAGAGATTTAGAGTAATGTTGGCACACACACACACACACACACACACACACACACACACACACACACACACACACACACACACACACACACACACACACACACACACACACACACACACACACACACACACACACACACACACTCTCTCTCTCTCTCTCTCTCTCTCTCACACACACACACACACTGTGCTGCCATGGTGTTTGGATCTCAACACAAGCTTGCTAACGGTTCAAGACCTCCACATTAGACTAGCATTATAACTGCCAGAGAGAAGTGGGCAGATGAACAGTCATATGGAAAAATGACCATCAATCAAGGTGCAGGGATTTGTAGGCCACAACACACATCAGCAAACACATGACTGCAGGGCTACACACATATTCAGACACTTGGTTGTCTCTGAACATTCCAGACCAACACAAACAAACACAACATTAGATATACTGACACACTCGCACACCCACCTACACTTACCATGTTTCCCTAGAGTGGGTGAGATAGGTTTGAGACAGCAATGCTCCCGCTTCTACTCTTTATGCCTTCCCTAATAAATCCCCCATTTCTCATTCAACTCATTAGCTAATTCACAAATCAATATCAATGAAACTACCTTTCAGTCCCACAATGCCTCCTTTTCTGTGTGTGCGACGCTCGTCCTGTTGGCTCTCCTCCCGACTGCCTCCTGATACGCTTCTCCCACCATAACAAATCGATATCAGTTAGACCACTTTTGATTTTCAAACTGTGGTTGTTTTATTTTCTCCCTGGACATACTACTAGTGTTACATTCCTGCCTTACTTTCTTTTATATTGGCTGGTAGCAAACACGGCAGCTGGAGATGGAGAGCCCCCACCTTCCCGACAGTTTACAATCAAAGACGCATTTGCCCGACAATGCAAACTTGTCTACTTGAGCAGGTTTACCTTGAAAAAGAGATCAATGATCTCAAGGGATACACCTGGATAAATAAAGGCTTGAAATGAAATAAATGTTGGTGTTTCCTTGCTCGAAAACATTGAAAAACAGATTTGGATATGGCCTGTTGAGGCATCTGGGTCTTTGTATGGTCAGTGGACTGTACACTTGACTGTTGTTTTAAGGAAGTTTTTTTTGCTTGTGAGACAATGTGTGCTCACATTTAGATAGATATATAGATAGATAGATAGATAGATAGATAGATAGATACAGTAGATAGATGGATAGAGAGAGAGAGAGCTCTGTTTTCCAGCCTGAGTCTATTTAATTTATTGTTTTGGTTGTGTGTGATTTAATTAATTTATTATAATTTAATTAATTTGTTTTATTTATTATATATAATTTATATATTTTAATATTATTTTACAATTCATTTGCAATGTTGAATGTTCAATAAAAAGTTATGTTTGAAAGGATGTACTTGAATTATTATTATATATTATCATTGTCAGTGGTCTAAAATGGTCTTACAACAGTGGCGACAATATTATCGTTTATTGCAATAATTTCCGGGAAAATGTATCGTCCAACAAAATGAATTATCGTGACAGGCCTACATGTGTTTGTATTTGTCTGTGTGTAAAAGGCTTATGAAGGAGCCATGTGTATTGATTTTCCTTAAAGATGGACACATTATCATGAAATACTATTCAATTTAATACATTTTAGAATAAGAAATAACATTCAGCCTGCCACACACATTATTCAAGTTGTATTGAATCTGTGTTAGTGAGGTGTTGATTCAAGTGTGCAGATCATTTTAAAACCAAGTCACATTTGTGAATGACATCAATTAAGAAAATCAGTCAAACAAAAATAAGTGACATCAAACCACAACATCAATAGTCAGTGTAATCTTAAGTCAACAACAGATAACAGGAGACACTCTTTTGCTCCAGTCTCTTGAGAGGAACTTTTGAAAACGTAATGTTTTACACGTCTACTTTTAACTTTTCAGTGTAAGAGTATTAGTGGATTTTAATATTCATTATTACTGATCTCCTTTTCTACTAAGCTGCTTTTATAATCGCGCACCTAATCTTTTGAAGCACTTTTTTTTGTTTTCCTTCAACATTTACTTGAACACAGGTTCTTATCCTCCATTAAGAAGAGAGGTACGCTTTATTGATATCATGCAGTGTGCACTTTAGATGACAGGTGCGTCTCTTTGAGCAGAATGCTTTTGAACCACATTGGAAAAGGCTTTGTTCATCTGACCCTCAGTTCCCTTTGTCAATGCTGGTTTGGTAAAATGAAATACTGAGTATGCTTTTAATTCCAGGCTGGTACAGAAAAACTGTGTCTATTCACTGATTCTGCCAGAAAAATAGCATTTCCTCACCACCTCTCCTAGCTGCAGTGTTTGGTAGCATGCTGGCATCGATTCACATATTAACACGGGTATTGATTTATGACGTGTTCACACTTGTACTCCAGCTCTCTGTCCCAATTTTCCCTCCCTCCATTGTGTACAGATGGTTAACTACATTTGCCTGACGGAGCCCCTATTCATGCCAGGTTCTAATCACAAGTAAACTTGCTTGAACTATTTTCCTCACAGGGGTCTATCCCTCTTCCTAGATCTTTCTCTATTTCCCTGTTTATTCTATTGGTATTATTCCGTAAAGCTTAAAGACACAATACGTTTATATGCCAAAAAAGCTCTTTCAGACAAATGTAATCTCATCTTCATCCTCATTTGTTTTAAACCATTTGAACGGTTTAAAGACTTTACCTCAAGACCTGGCGGTCTCTGAGTTTTTATAGCCCGCTTTATTCTTTACATTTTCTTCATACTGCAGCATTTAAGTCTTCCAGGAAGAGCTGCACATTGTGATATATAAATGTTGAATTCTCTTCCTCCATGCAGTTGGCAGATCCTCACAGCAGAAAGGCCAACTCTGAAAGGGAATGCTCTTTTTGCCCAGTTCAGTTTCTGTCAGATTGTGATACCATATTGTTGTGACACTGTAGGCACTGTGACACTGTGGGTAAGTAGCTTGTAGATCTGTTGCATTGAATCAGATATTTTACATTCACTTAACACTAGACCAGTTTGATAATGTATGATTCTTGAATATTGTAAACTATAGGTTATAATCTTTGTACATTGGCACCATTAAAGTATCTTCTTCCTTGAATTGAATGTGTTTTAATAGCAGAACATTATGGCTTATCGCAGAAAGAAGCAGTCCAGAGTATGATCTCCACTTTAGTCCTGCAGCATCCTGTCCCCTCACAGTACTGAGCTCTACCTGCAGGCAGACAGATCAGCCTTTGCAAGGTAGGAACTCACAGAGGTGCCAACTCTGTTTCCCTCTGTCCTTTGACATCTTAACAGTAGCTACAGATAAATGCAGAGAGGTTTTCACCTCCCTGGAATCCATGTCTCTATACCCTTAACCTGTGTTACATTGGCACACACTGCAGCATTCTCCTGGTAGAGGTTAAGCTGTTTATACCTTGTGGAGATACTGCTCTCCTCCTCCTCGCTGTACTGCACTCGCCCTATACAAGGCTGCCACATTTTGGCCTCTTCTTGGCAGAGGCTGTACAATCCTTCCTGTCCACTGGGGCTCGTGTTCTGCATAATGGTTGGAAAAGGCTACACCAGCACACCTCTGTGTCGGTACCTCTCTGGCAGCAAGTCAGTAGTTCAATCTCAATGATCTGCCAAGGGCACATCTCTATGCTGGACTATGCTGGCCTAGCACATATCATCATCATCATCATCATCATCATCATCATCATCATCATCATCATCATCATCATCATCATCATCATCATCATCGGATTGGGAGTTATTGTGTCCCAGGGGGTTTCAGAAGATATGTTCTGGCTCAGTGTATAAGATTTAAGTGTCTTTTTTGAATATTTTTGAATGTGTGATTTTTATGTTAAAGGTCACCTATTATGAAAATCCACGTGTTCATGTCTTTTAAACATAAACATGTGTCCCCTCTGTGTAAAGAGATTCTGAAAGCTTCAGGTAAAAATATTCACTTTTTGTCCTGATCCATTTCTATAAAAACCTGTCTGAAAATGAGCTGATCAGATTTTGGCCACTTTATGATGTCATAATCTCTCTCGTGTGTGTGTCCAGTGAGCATTGTGCCATACTTCACTGCCTCTTCCAACTGTCACATTGTCTGTGATTATAAGGCCAGATATACAGACATACACAATGCATATGTACACAAAAAATACATCAACATTGGTATAATTAAACATGCTCAGAAAAAAGCTACAATATTGGTGCTTCCAAATA
>NW_011362245.1:27323-38345 GCF_000735185.1 Notothenia coriiceps
GAATCCCGTTATCACCTGAATCTCCTCCTAGAGCACCATTGCGTTTTTTTTAACCAAATATCTCTCAGAGGGGCGTGGGGAGTGGCTCCTTATTTTCATCTAAAGTAAAAGACAGAGAATCAGCACTTTTGAAACAGGTCTGAAACAGAGGGGTTTATGGGTGATCTCTTTGGTATTTGGAGCCAAACACTTCAGAGACATGTTTTTTATATATCTGAGACCTATTATATGTTGATGAAAAACAGTATAATAGGGGACCTTTAAGTAGAACTTCAAAAAATATATATGTATACTATTTTCAATTAGATTATTAATAATTTGACTATCTATTAATTTGCTCACGCTTATTTTCACTGCGGGCAGATGATTATACATTTATTCAAATGTATTGCTCACAATTCAAGAACGCTGGTTGAAGAAGTTATTCTGAGGATCACTGAGCCAACGTGTAGGCCTGAACCCTTTAGGTCAGTGCAGTACAAACGGCATACTCTTGGCTGGGTATCAACTGCTTGTTTTGTCTTACACTTGGATTATGCATCCATCATTTGCCCTCTGTTTGCCAGGTTGCACTCTGTTCCAGATAATGCCCTGCAGGTTGTCAGGTTTGGCAGCTTGCTCTTTGCGATTCACTGTTTTAGCACTGTTGCTGTATGTATTGTTGTGCCCATCAGGGCCAGTGAGCAGAGAGCTGTTACCTCCTGCTCTACCATTCCCTTTTGTTTGCTCCTTTTCTTTCTGTGTCAGTCTTTAAGCTACATTTGTTTTCCTTTGTTCTTTGTGTCTGTCCTTCTTTATTTATCTGTTTTTCCTCTTTTACCTCTCTATGTCCCTTCCCCTCTGTTTCCTTCTCCCTTGATGTATCTTTCCTCCTCCCTTGTTCATGTTACCGTCCATTTTCACTCCCACACTTCCCTACTGTCATTTCAGATTTTTTTGTCTTCTATGCTTTGTGATCTTCTTTTATCTGAGATGGCTACATGGTGGGCTGACAGAGAAACAGACACACATGGGGAAACACGTATAGCACATGTAGAAACAGTCATTTATAGAGATAGACACGGTCAAAGCTTCAACACCAGGTAGAGAGGAGATCCAGGACTACATGCATACACAGTTGCATACACACATACACAAACATTCATGTCCTGCTGCGTGACTTTAACAGGAATAGGGCTGCTGTCAGGATGAGTCACTCTATACAGTGTTTATTTCCCTTCCTCTGTTGAAACAACAGCCTTCAGAAACTAAAACCATGGCAACAGCCTCTGCAGCCTCTACTATGTGATCTCGGCCACAACATCACTTTAGGAGGCACACATAAGCAGACATGAGACCATGAAAACACACACACACACACACACACACACAAACACACACACACACATGCATAATTGCCAACATGACAATGGACTCATTCTCTCAGAGATCTCATGGAGAGGGCTTATGTCTGTTCTCATCCCTATGCTAGAAAATCCTATTGTTTTTCAACCTCATGTGCACATGCTATTATGAGAACACAGAAGGCTTGTGTGACATACAGTACATTGTGTGTACTATTTATGATGCCTAAGAAGATATACCTAATACAGGGCTGGTTTTCAACTTAGAGGGGTCCCCTCTAAGCAAAAGGCTAGAAAATGGTTTTGAGAGTGTGTGATCCAAGTCTGTTCCATTGTTAAATATCTCTTTGGTCTTTCTCTGCGTCCCTTTGTCTTTATCTTTTCACTTTTCTCACAAATACAACACAGTGTTTTGTTGTATTGATTTTCATTGTTCCTTCTTAACATTCCATTCCTTTACTTTGATTGTCAGATTATTTCTTTATCCACGTACCACTTTTTGTACAGCAGATATTACCACTGAGAAAAATAATTTAGTTATTTTTAAACACACATTATAATAAACCTTTACCTGAGCAAACAATACATCATTGGTGACTACCCAGCACTACAGTACCTGCTGAGCAATGGCCATTGTTTGAATATTGAAATAATGGCTGAAACCATTTGTGATTTTGAGTGTCTGTTGATCAACACTGTTTTGCATTGATGCTCTGTGATCTATACATTCAGCATCTGCTAGGGAACTTGTGCTTCCTTTCCCTGGCAGCAGCAAATTAAAGGTAATTATCCATCTTTGTATATTGAGTCGCTAATTTTACATGAGAGTACACTTCTATTGAAAATCAATTGGCAAGGACAATTAGAAGAGGGTCGTCTGAACATAAAGGTACTTTTCTGGTTCAGAGAAAGTTCAAAATGGTTTCCCTTCACAGTTGCTACAGAAGAGGGTCTGAGTGTTTCATTCTGTTTCTACATATTTAGCTCTGCTAGGGCAAGAACAAAGAGACATCGTTTTTTACATTTTTAAACTCAGAACGTCTGGTTTTTAATACAAGTTGGATATTGGTATGGATTGGTGAGGAGGCTGAGAATAGTTTTTGAGGAGGCCGTCACAGTGTCAGGTGTCTTGGTGGAGGAGATGATGATGAGATTATTCTCTTTGCATTCTGATGGACACAGATCAGGCCAGCTGTTAGGAATCAGTCAACATTTCAAACTTCTTTCACCACCTTACTGAAAACAGTTTCAACCGTTTAATCTGTCCAAAATGATCAATGTTGTGTTTTTACTTTTCATAAAGTGGTTCTTTGAAAACAAAGACATTTCAAATTATTAAGACATACGTACATTATGAAATGTTTATTAAAATGTTTGCTTTAAACTGCTTAGTGCTAATGTAAGGAACAGGTCATCATTTTTTATACATGTATTATTGTGTAGAAATCTTCAAACCTGAAAAAGAAAGTTCAGTTGGGAATGTGTTTATTAACAAAAAGGCATCTTGTTTTGGTATGAGGCAAATTTGAACGAGTTTCCAAGGGGTTCAAAGGTAATAAGTGTGTGCTTAGCCGAGAAATGAGAGGGAGAAAGCAGGGAGCGAAAGCAGAGCAAGCAGGCGATAGAGATGAGAAGCTGGATGATTGCTCTCCCTGGGTTCTGACCTCATGCATTGGTAAACAGGCACAGCTTTAGTTTTCCTTAACACAGAGACAAAGTGGCATACATGCACTCACCCATACACACTACCCTTTGCTGTGTCTTGCCCACTAGGCGCACACTCGCTCTTATGAATGCACTCATGCAAGCACCCACTCACGCACAGCAAATGAGTCATTCTTTACATCTCATTTCATTCAGGGACCATTTAGAAATGAGAGTTTCTCGCTGATGATTGAACTGGTCAACAAGGGGATGCGATAACTTACACGTCTGACTGGTGAATTCCCTGAGTAGCTCCTTGACACATTTAGCAGGGACACACACATGTAGACACACACAATACACACATATTTCTGAGAATCTTCTAAATTACCTGGCCTCTTTATACCAACCCATTTCGGGCCAAAGTAATTTTCTAGCCTCTCCAGCCAGAACAGCTCCACTCATAAAACAAATGACTCCCTAGAGGTTTTTAGTGAACCAAAGGATGATTACAAAGCATTACTTTAATAAACATTAGCTATTATTTCATGTTTAGGGTTTCTCTGGTGTTTCATTGTTCAAGGTTTTGAGGCAACTGGATATACACTGCTCTGGCCTGCATATAAGAACTTTTCTGAAATAAGAACTTGTGAAAGCCGGATCATGTTACATTTCACTTAATATAGTCATTGTCATTATATGGTCAACACACTCTCCCTCACTATCCGTGTATGAGTTAAAATCGCTCAAAATCAAATGTGTACCGTAGTTACGTCTCAGTCAGTTAAGTGGTTAAGTAAAAAAGTGTTACCTGCATGTAACAGTTGTTGATGGTTAATATCCATTATTTGAAATGTCCATATAGGCTTCATTTGTTTCAACATATGTTTACTTTTTATATAATTGAATGAACTTTTATTTAAAGCACTCTCTACATTTTAAGTCATTGCACACCCATATTGTCACACACCCTAAAATGATTAGAGCTCCTTTTGGAAAAGGGAAGGTGGGGGTAATTTTCCTATAATCTAGGTCTTCTTATAAGTAGGCAAAAACGGCAATTACTAACCTAGTGTCTAAATGATGACCCTCATTATTATTATTATAGTACAATTAATGTAAAATACTTTTTGATTGCCAGAATTCAGTTGACAATAGCGACAATACCAAAAAGGGTCCATCATAAAATGTGATGTATTCTTACATCAACCATTAGCTTTATGGCTTATCGAAATGTATACACCATAGAAAGTTACCGCGACGAAACCAAAAGAAAGTTAAAAAAAAAAGAAAAAGAAAGTTACCCTTCGTTGCTCGCTTCAAAAGTTGAGAAAAGTTCAACTTTTCAAGCTTCAACGGAAGCGTCAGCCAATCAAATCATATGCCAGTACGAGCTTTAGCCAATCAAACCGCGTGCTTGTGTGGGACGGGAGATTCATGTGATTGGTTGTTGGTCGAGCTTCAGACACGCCCGCCGGCAAGCTTCAACGCACGCTGCCGTGTGGACGCTGCGTTAATGCTATGCGCCTGACTTGTAAGTACCGTGAAGTTTCCACATTTTATCCTTGCAAGAGGTTGAGGGCCAATGACAGATAATAGGCGGTACTGGGCTCTGCAATTAAGAGCTAGCTGTGTGCCTTGCTGACTTGTGCTCAATAGAAACATAATGGACTGTTCTCTAACTTCTAGAAAGTCTCCAATTATATTTGTACATAAAGGTTGAAATGGCAGCTTTTGACATAAACCATAGTTAGGTAGTGATTTGTATTTATACATCATGTGGACAATTTAATCCTGCAGATTCTGAATGTTAACACCTATAGTTTCATATTTATTACAGCTCATTTCTGCTCCCACTTATTCCCATTGCTGCTCAATGTATGCCAAGCCTTTACTGTTGGATGTTAAAATATGCTGAAAGAGGTCAAAGCAGCCAAAACTGACTTTTTAGAGAAACGTTTTACCATTTCACAGATTGATACCACAGGGTCAGCCTTGAGCACATTGGCTCCCTTGTCACCTCTCCCCACCAAGCAGCAGCATTTATCTATTGGACAGCCACATAAGGGTTCAGTCATTTTGAATGATTTCTCCACTATCTGATGCCCCATAAGAGGATGAGGCTAGTTGTGAACCAAAGTCACAAAGCTTTAACGAAAGTGTCAATTAAGACTCCTTTATCTCAAAAATGATAAAGAATGTGGAAAGGTAATTTGCACATTTTTGGATTATATATTTGATCCTCAGTGGCGTAAAGTTTCCTTGATAGTTTACATGCTACCAAGTCATTTATGTTTACCTGATAATACACAATTTTTAGAAGTAAAATTCACTTTCATTTGTTAACTTTTTTGGTCTCGATATAATTGTGTTAGGTTAGTCTTATCAAAGTGAACTGTGTTGGTAATTTCAAAGTCTACCTTTAACCTTGCTCTCCCATTAACAGCCCCCTTCATACATCATTACATATGATCTGTCCTATGAGTGCAGAGGCGGATCGCATGTTTAGACAGTAATGATTCAGAGAGAGGAGATGGGCCTGTAATACCATAGAACATGTTTTGCTTTTAAAGCCAGAAAAGACAAAACAGACTTTTAAAATGGTGCTGAGCATAAAGAAAGACAACAAGGTAAAATGCATACCCAGGACATAGTGACAAGCAATGAATTTCAAATAAAAGATTGTTTGAATTAACGTTAATCGTTAACATGGTGCAAAGCTAGACGAGAATAAATTAAAAGGAAAAATATCCTTTCAGAGCAATTCATGACGTGTTCTAAAAGCTTGTCCCTCCTCTCAATGCTGAATTGTTCCTCTTGATATTAAAATGATATAAGACCAGAGTGAAAGACATACTTTTACATATTGTTAGTGTTTTGTTATCTCTACCAATCACTGTGTTTCTCGTGCTTTTGGTCTTTTCCGTCCTTTTCTCACTCTATTTATGTCAGTCCCTATGTCCCTACAGTGTCCTTCGGTCATGACTTACGTTTAAAAGGCAATTACCCAGTAAGACTAGGGGAGTCTGAATCAATACATGTGCACACTCTCACGGACTGACTTCATAGATCTCCTGGGAACACGAGGTCATTATTAAACAGTTACTCTTTTTCTGGGCTGGACAGTTGCATAGATGTACATGCTGAGTGTATTTTCACATGTTTGAGTGAGAAAAAAATGCTGAAAGACTTAAACATCTGTTGTCTTTTCTGAGTTGCGATTGGTCGAATGTTTTTTTTCCGTCAGGCAGAGAAAGACAGAGGTGCATTTGAACAGTATTTCCCATCTTCACAACATCACCAGAACGCATCATTTGGTTCGCTTCTATGGATCAACTGTGTGCGTGCGTTTGTCTTTAAAAAAAATGGGGTATCCTCTATGAACAGTCACTGTGTGAAATTACCACCAGGGGCGCCTCCTGGACCTGGAAACATTCGGGGCTTAGCCCACAGTTCATTAAGGTACATTAAGGTACCGAGCGCTACAGTGGACATTTCTACTGCAACACTCCCTACACGCACATACACAGTGCACCCGCGACTGTTACAATGAAGGCTCAATAATCAGCTCACGGCATATAGGTGTAAGCAGGGGTCACCTCCTCTAGGGGGGTCCGGGGGTAAGCTCACTTTGAGAGCAAAAATAAGAGATATGGATACATCTTTCAACACCCATATGAAACAGAACTGTAAACAGGTTAATTTTTCTTTATGGATATTTTACAAATCACTCCCCTGTGACTGTGTAATGTAAGGTAGCTTCTAGCTTCATGTCGAAACCCGACCAGTAAGTCAACATTTTCCAGAGAGCTTTCTTTGAAATCACCAGGTTACGCTAAAAAAACACAACATTTAGATTGTATGACAAAGCGTTAATTTAATATCTCTGGCTAGCTATAGCTACTTGCTAACGGTTTAGCTTATCCCCGCGATTCAAAGTAATGTCAACGTAGCTGTAATTTATGCTTTGCTTACATGTTCGCATAACTTGGAAGTTTACTGACATTTACATACCTTGTTTACCTGCCTCGAGTGGTGGCTCTGGGGTTGGTGTGTGAGCCACCACTTGAGAATTGTCGTCTTTTTTAAGAATTATTTTTCTTATGTCCATCTTCAAAAACTCTGAGTCCGACTGACAGTTTAAACATTGTCACACCTCACAGGATAGGTACCTGTCAGCCAATAAGACTTGTTTATTTCCATTCAACTCTCTGGTTGGTCTGGTGCCTTGCCTCTGTTGCATTCACTGAACACGGGAAATTACAATCCTGCGGTCCTCTCTAGTGTCATGATGAGGTTCAGGTAAAGCACGGTTAATGTAGTAAAGCCCCGGATGCCCAGCCCAGATGACGCGCCTGATTACCACACAGGTCCAAGCCTCTGGTTTTAAGAAAACTGCCAAGTGCACTGGACGTTATTCTCTTAGAGAAATGTATATATATATATATATGTATAGCATGCTTTTTGGTTTTTTTAAATAACACCACATACCAATATAATACAATCATTTATGTAATGTGTGTCAGCTATATAAATGTATGTTTGTTGTAGGCATTACATGTTTTTTTTCTTTTACTGTACAGTGATAGGACCAGTACTAGCAGCATGAGGGAATACTTAATACTGGAGCTACAGGAGTTATTAGGGTGCTGGTTATTTGGCTGGCTGGCTTTAGCACTATCTAATATGGAAGCTGGGAGACAGGAATGCCACTACAGCCCAGTGCATGCTACCGTTTTACTGTCAAATATGGTAAGTGGATTTGATTAAAGAAATAGCCGTGTAATTTTTACTTAGTAGTAAAAATCAATGAGGCGGTCCATTCTTGCTTAAATGCTGTTATGAGCATAGGGATAAAATGAATTATCTCAATTTGAGGTAGGGTCTGTCATTGTTAAATGGCAGCTTTATGTCGAAGGAATGAGTCTTTTCCATTCTCATTATTCTGTGTGAATGATGATACTGGTTTAAATATGGTGTTCCCAGTGACATAAAACAGTCAATGGTGCAAAACAGAAGGGGTGCAGAATCATTCCTGCCCATTAACTGATTTGGATTTTTTCTTTAATAGACTATGGTAATGTCCCAAGAACTGGGATTGCCGATATGTCAGTTATTTCACACCAAGTCATGAAAATACAGTTTTACAAGTTCTACCTTCATACTGTATACATCATTTAATGGGAGTTTGGAGAATTGGGTTAATACAAATGTGCAGAATATGTTATTGAATTGGCCTAATCAGCCCCAAGCACAAATGTGTTTTACAAATGCATGATAGAAACAATAATCGTCTCCGCAGTCCAGGTTTTAGAGATTTATGTTGTCTTCTTTTAAATATAATTGATTAATTGATCAATATATTTTCTTAAACGCATAGATATCTGTGTACATGCAGTTACCAATTGCCCCCCCCCACACCCCCCTTACTCATTTCATATAATTATTATTGTGTGCAGTTACCATGGCATTTGTGATTGGGGCCATTGTGGTCAATATGAAGAAACATTAGATTTGCTTTGCTGCTGAGCACTAAAAGTGTTAACTAAAAGTCCTAGCACCAGATGTATAATCTTCTCATTTGTTGTTGTTTATATATTGTTTACTTACTGTATGCGCCAGCTAAGGTCTCCTATGGCTTACACACCATTTGTGTCTGAATATTTATACAATACTAATAAACCAAAGGTTTGAAATACCTACTAAGGATTATAATAACACATGGCACATGTTTTTTATTTTATTTCTGAGAGTAGTAGTACAAATTAATTCAAGTTGTGTCGTAGCCATATTGGCTTTCCATTGTAGGGTTATTGGAGGAGGCTAGTTCAGTATTATTTGTCATGACGAGCTCACATTACTTCTAAATATTTGAAAAAAGGCAGACAGCCAAATATGTCTTGATCAGTTGATCGGTTATGCACTCACCATAGCAACCTAACTATATCCAGCACACACCACTCACAAAACTGTCCATTGTGCCCATGAAATGTTTACAATGGTAAATGGAATTTTTTTTTGGGACATGTTGTTGACACAGAGCTAGTCAGCACACACTGCAATCATCCTTGACATTTACGGTTACTGTAGCAACACTGCAGTGATATGAGGTGGATTTCTTTTTATTTATTTTTTTACTAAGCTGAGCATCTCTCTTTACTGTTTCACTGATAAATATGACATTTAATAAGGAATCTGAAACTGAAAGAAAATAACTGAATTTGAAGGCTGCTAGCAATGTTTTAGCTTTAAATGTATCTAAATGTACATGGTTTGGTTTAAGGTGACAATGTAAAATATTTAATTACACCTTTTTGGAAATACAGACTTCCCTTTAGTCTGTTTAGGTATTGTGTTCCTGAAGCATCAACTAGGCATTGAAGCTAAATAGATATGTGTCCTAATACTCCACATTCATCAAATATAAGATGTAATAATAACCACCAGTATTACACTTGTAAGAGCAGAAGTCTTTGCATATCTCTGATCCCGATAATCCAGAACTCAGACGGATACTAATTACATCCGGCATTCCTTCTACAACTGAGAGGAAATCAGTTTATATTTCTGTACACAAAAGCAAAGCTTTTCTCACACACGTCAAGCAAGTTTGTCTAAAGAGGAATTATGATGATTACTGTAAAGCTTTGTCTCTGCATCACAACATCATGACTTTTGTGGTATGTCTTTTTGATACATGATTCGGTTTGTGAAGAATTGATGTGCACTCGAGTGTCATGTTAGTAACCATTAATGTAGAGAAGAGAGTAGCTCAGTATGGAGCCTTGTGGCACTCCCAGCCTGTAACCAGCAGGAATCATGACATGTCTTACCTTCTAAAGGCTACTGATACAATATAATAATGTTGTTGTGCAAGGCTTTTGATACAACACAATTGTTCTCTTAAACAAAGGTAACAAAAAACAGAGCTTTATTACAATACAGTTTTGGAGATTGCATGTCTTAGTAAACTTAAATACATGTGTTTTTATTTTAAATGAAAATGATTAAAAATGGCAGGACAATAGCTTTCAAATGTGTTTTCCTTTCTGGGGTTTACCTGGTAGATTTGGTCAGTACCAATGTTGACTCCAGAGCTTGTTGACTTATCACGAGGTTTGTCAAAGCGGACAGGCGTAGTCACAACAATAGCTGGGGATTGTGGGTAGTGTAGTCTCTTAGGCTTGTTTCTCAGAATTGAAGGGAAAAAAAACACAAAAGCATTGCACACAATTTAAACCTATCAATGTTGTTTAATTAACAAAGGTAATCTGGTGTTTTTGAGTTGATGAGTAGTGGAGATATCACTGTCAAATCAATCGACAGTAAGGAGAATACTTACTTCCGGGTGTACAATTCTCCGTTATCCAATGGGAATGGACGCTCACATTGCCTTTAAGAGCTGCCGACATAAAACGGATGCGGTGCTTCCCTGAGCGTCAANATAGATGTCTTGTAATGCGCTGTTGAGGAACCTGTGACCCAAGATTTTCATTCATTGCATACACCGTAGTTGTGTATATAATATGTCAATAACCTTTGAAAATCTTGAAAGGGATGTGCAAAATAGCCATTATACATTCTTTAATTAACTATTAGTAGAGAATAACGAGTAATGAATATACTTTATTACTCGTTTCCATATACTTTATCGAGATCTGCAGATAAATGTTTAGTCTTCTCAAGCACCAACTATCAAATATCTCTCCTGATTGTTGGCACTTGACAATCACCTTTCCCTGAATTTTACTCAGGTGTAACTAAAGTCTGATTTAAGGGTTGTTTATATTTCACATCATTAATCAGAATCTGCAAAGTAACTAAAATAAGTGTTGTGGAGTAAAAATACCAGGTTAACCTCTGAATTGTAGTGGAGTAGAATTACAAAGTAACAATGAGCTGTCATGTGGGTACCGTATATATTAATGCTGCCCATTATGGATACAAGCGATTTTCACCCATTTAGTAATTACATGTTTTAAATTTGTACACACCAATGTGTTTCCTATCGCCTAAACCTCCAGGGCTGTACACA
>NW_011362245.1:38409-69399 GCF_000735185.1 Notothenia coriiceps
ATTTGGTAAATAGACGTCTACAGATAAATTCGAATATAATTAATGACACAATAAGAGATGATTATCAATTAAATTTTGACATATATTACGATAAAACGGTAGGGAAAGTCCTCCTACACAAGTCTTCCTCACCACAACCGATCTCCCACAATCAACTGTCATAGTATAGTTGATGCCTTACATCATATTACTGTTACTTACTTTTGTAATGCTTCCAGTCTCATATGTTAGTGTACGTTAATGTCTGTTAGAGTAGGTTATGTACGACCTGATATCGTGCAGGTGTCTTATATTCTCGTATCTAGGTTTAAGACGTTTTATAAGTGTAATTATGTAGTCTATGATTGCTTGATGTATTCTCAATATGACATTTTACTTACATCAGTTCTATAGTCATATTTTATTCACGTAAGTTTTTGTATCTGATATTTGTTAACTTCCGTTTCGTTTTTACTGATTAACCTCGCAAACTTTAATTAAATCATGTTGTCGATATTAATTTAATGATTCAGTATCTATTCCTGTCCATGGGGCTGTTCGAAAGATAATGTGAATCAAACTTTTCTTTTCTGTCGAATTTGACCTTTTCTAAATGATATATTATACATATAACAGACAATAACGTGTACGAGTCCGCCTTTGCCCATACTTCCATCAGTAAACTCTCCTTACATGTAGTTCGTGGCATTTGACTATTTAATCAAGCAGCTCTAGTTGAATTTCCATATAGAAGGAAACTATAATTATACTGTTATTCTTATTAAGTTATTACTCAATAGGATAGTACTCGGAATGATTTAGTTGGGGGGATGACCTTTTTCTACTATTGAGAATAATAAAAAAAGTTTAGTTTTTTCTTACTTGTATATCATTAGTTTGTTTTTCTATCTGTCTATATGAGAGTTGTCTTTTTATTGAAGTGCTCTTATCTGCACGCTCTACATTTTGGTCGCTATCTTATCCACGTGGTCTTTTTCTCCTTATTCTGGTGTGTTCGTTTGTTCATGTACTTCATTATCTTCGCAATCGATATAATTTATCATCTAACCTTGTTACAGCTTTCACCATGTTCATGTTCTATTGTGTAAGACTTTTTTTCTTACACATCACTTATATAGTAAGTCCACAATTAAGATGCTATTAATACACTTTCCCTTTCTCTAACTGTCAATATGTATTCTAAAGAGTTTACATACAATGAACGCTGTCAGTTATTATTATTGCTACTAAACTTATTTTTTTTTAGTGGGCTGTACACAATTTAATACTGTCAACTTCTAATCTTGGGAAAAACGAAAACGTCTTTTAAAACTACAATTCCCAGTAGAGACGTGCTTAGAGAACATGTTGCGAAACACAATAGCCAGCATGTGTAGTTCTGGGGGGGCGTTCGAGTCCAGTTTTGAATAGTCTGCCGTGGTTTCGTTCCATTTCAAAGAGCTTGACGCTCGGTGTAACCTTGGCGCACTGCCACTCCAACATCCAATGCCAGAGCTTGACGATTAATTACGGGGTTTGTCGAAGAAAACAAGTTGTTTCTCAGAATTGAAGGGGAAAAACACAAAAGCATTGTATACAATTTAAACCTATCAATGTCGTTTAATTAACAAAGGTAATCTGGTATTTTTGAGTTGATGAGTAGTGGAGATATCACTGTCAAATCAATCGACAGTAAGGAGAATACTTACTTCCGGGTGTACAATTCTCCGTTATCCAATGGGAATGGACGCCCATATTGCCTTGAAAAGCTGCCGACATAAATGGATGCGGTGCTTCCCTAAGCGTGAAATACCACCGCCGATGGGAATACATTGCAATCAGTTGAAAGCTCTTTGCGTCCGTTTATGAAGCTGAAGGAGCCTCGGCGCGTCCCAACTGCACGCCACGGGACCCTGACCAAGCGTCGTTCCTGGACGCTTAGGGAGTGAGAGTGTGTTGGAAAAACGGGAGGTGGAAATGGAGAGTGGTGGTGTCGGTGGCAGGTGTGGGTTGGAGGGGATGAATCAAAGTATTTAGCCTGAGCAAGAACCTCCGCCACCCCCACCTATGGCAGGAGAAGTGTCTCTGTGTGACATCAATCCCACTCCTTCATGCCTCCTGCCGCGCACAGGTCAATTATATCTTCATTACAGTGAAGTGCAGATCATTTTCCTGCAGAATGTAGGCGCAGAAAGACGGATGATGGGGGAAGCTTGCAGATTCTCGTATTTCTACTGTATTTGCTGCTTATACAGTAGGCATGTTGCGAACGGGGAGTTCACGGTCATAAACAAAGGCAGGATTTCACTAATCTAATCGTGACCTACTCTGAAACCCAGCCATAACCTTAAACTACATTAGTGTGGATTCGGCTTGACACTTTGAAGCATCAGCACCTTTGGCTAGGTGGGGGGAAAGGTGTTGTTTTTGGCACCCTGCATCGTAGGATTGATGCCAGAGCTCAAAAGCTAAAGGTTTTTCTCAGCAGTGCTTTTTATTCATTTCACGCAATATTTAAAGATCAAGGGTTGGGGAAACAATATGGAAATGTCTGTTTCAAGAGGCTTCAAGTAGGTTTTATTTCACAAAAGCTGCTGAAATGTGACCTCTAAATTAGTCAACTATGCAAAATATTTTGTATTCAGCAGTTTTTTTCTTTAGTTTCAGCTAAAAGCTGAACATTTTGAAAATTCTCACAGGACCTCACTGCATTTAAACATTGATTTCCATATTTAAAAAAAACTATGGCTACTTTTATAATGTACCCTACGTTTTAAATGTTTTATATCTTAGTTTTTAACTATCAATAACCCTGAAGAATTTGCATTGTAGGCTACTTAAACTACATTTCAATTTTTATTACTACTTTGTACACCTATGTTTATATATTAGGTTGGTCTATTAGACTAAGTAATGCTGTATATTACATATTTTGTATTCTTAAAATAATGTATTAAAATGTATTATTTATTTTTATATATGTTTGACTTGTGTTGGAGATTTGGACGATGTTTAAAACCAACCTCGTCTCCGCGTGTCGTTTGGTAAGCTGGGTAAATTCGTAAAAAGGAAGGGATTAAGAAACACCAGAATACAAGTTAAACAATAATCTTGTTTTAATTATACAACATACAAATACATCACCCAATCTCCTAATCACGAAGCACTCTGCAGAGTACTCCGGGCTCAGATTCTAACCCCGTGTGAGACAGGTCTCAGGAACGGCAAGTCAAAAACAAGAGCGCCAACCAAAGGAAAACACAGGCTTTCATACTAAAACACAGGAGGAGGTGTGTGCGTGCTTTCCCCCAGAGGTCATCTTATTGGAGAGACCAACACATGGCCTGGTCGCCTCCAATCAGTACGACACAGCAGAAGAAANCACCCGCCCGACGGAATCATTTCATTAGTATAATAAGTTTTGGTAAGATAATGAATTTATAAAAATATGGAATAAACCGGGATACTCAATATGAGACTTCGTTTAATACAAAGACTTCTGCACTTCAGTTAAGGTGGGAAGTTAACATCGTTATTTACACTGAGAGTAATGTCCTTGTTATGGCCTTTGGTCTGCATCCTTCTAGGAGTCAAGCGACTAGCCTATAAATTGGCTTTACGTTCAAAAATTTCTATAATGTCTAAAAGAAACTTATATATTTTTACATGACTCAACTCTCTTATCAGTCCCCTAAACCCTACCCTCTGTGTAGTACCTTAGGTGTTTAAGTTATCGAATGGTAATTTAAATCGCCTTATGGAAAGACGGGACAACTACAAAATGTTTAGTCTATAATTACACATCTTCATTTTGTACTCTTATCATAACGTTATAGCGACATTTTTGTACTTTTTTGGTGGTATAGAAGTTTTACAATATGTATGTATTCACAGGATGTGTTTTATGTTTCATAATAATCATACGACACACATGGAACACACCGTGGCGGATCACCTCATTTTCGTGTCAATAACTTAATACAAACAACTTATTACAATAAAAACCAAATTATTACAATAAACTACTTTTTTATATTCTCATGTATGAAGTATCCCCCTTTCATTTCCAGTTACATCTTTATAATGTAAATTGTAATGTAATTGTAATGTAATGTAACGTTAACATTCGACTACGAAAATAGGTTTCGCTGATGTCTTCATTCTTTATATTTTTTAGTTCTTCTCTTAACAAAATAACAAAATAACGTCTTCTCAGTGATTTCACTAGAGACGTTTTTTTTAAAATCACGTGTTAAATGTTTATATTAACTTTAGTACTTCTAGGGGTAGTCTCGAAACCCAATGCTGTCATTTGAACAGCGATCAAGCCTGAAGCCACAGAGATCTTTTGTTACTGTCCTTTCTTCTTAGAGAAAGTACAGAAACACGTAACTCTGGATTTGTTGTAATGTTTGAGGTGCAATAAACGACAACAGCTTTTTGGCATGTTAAAACTATTATTTTCTCCCTCGCTCATGAGAGTAACAGCTGGCGAAATGACAGCCTCGCCTACTGATTCTAATTTAACCATATCGAGCCCGATTCTCGATTTCAAATGTATGCTCTAAAATGATATTTATAAATGACTATTATCATTATTATAAGCAAGACAATAAATGGCAAAGATATGTAGAAAATAAACGTATTTGAGATACGTTCATAACAAACGTAACGTGGGAGAAAATACGCTTCTTGCTAAACGTAATTGAGAATGCAGTTTAGTTCTGTGGGAACGTAATTTTTAGGAGACAGGGTTGGACTTTTTTTGTATGAATTTATGTTTCATCCAATCCAGAGCTTGTTGACTTATCACGAGGTTTGTCAAAGCGGACAGGCGTAGTCACAACAATAGCTGGGGATTGTGGGTAGTGTAGTCTCTTTGGCGCTCCACATTTCAGAGAAAACAAGTTGTTTCTCAGAATTGAAGGGGAAAAACACAAAAGCATTGTATACAATTTAAACCTATCAATGTCGTTTAATTAACAAAGGTAATCTGGTGTTTTTGAGTTGATGAGTAGTGCAGATATCACTGTCAAATCAATCGACAGTAAGGAGAATACTTACTTCCGGGTGTACAATTCTCCGTTATCCAATGGGAATGGACGCTCACATTGCCTTTAAGAGCTGCCGACATAAAACGGATGCGGTGCTTCCCTGAGCGTCAAATACCGCCGCCGATGGGAATACATTGCAATCAGTTGAAAGCTCTTTGCGTCAGTTTATGAAGCTGAAGGAGCCTCGGCGCGTCCCAACTGCACGCCACGGGACCCTGACCAAGTTTCACTCCTGGACGTTTAGGGAGTGAGAGTGTGTTGGACAGACAGTCAGTGATATACTTACCTGAATATATCTTTGTGTATCTAAGTCAAACAGTTAGGACGTTGGCCAGCCAAACAGAGTCACTCTTCATTCATGAATTCAGTCAGACTGTCAGTCAGAAAGCTTTGTGTCTACCAGTCAGTGGATGTAGAACATCAAAAGGCTGGAGCCTCACACTGAGTGCCGAATACTCTATGAGCAGAGTAATGCGATTAGAGTAGACTGTGTGATATTTCAATCGGTTAGCACCCTGCAGCCAGATGGGAAACATGTTGTGAATATGAAATGCTGCTTAAGAGGGCTGCTGGATTGACTGGCTTTATAAAGGAATTTTTATGCCAATTTTTGCCTCATAACCCCATTTAAACCAACTTTTAGCCCATAAATCACTCCCTCTTCAGTATGGTTGTATGCGTTCCTAAATGCCAAAAACTAACATTTAAATAAAAACATGATTATTTTGGAGGTATGTGAATGTAAATTGAAAGGAGTCAAATATGACCCCATAAATCCAAATTCTGAATTTGTATTGGCATAAAATAAAATGGTTAGATAGCTGTCATACGTTTAAACATACATACAAATATTTGACTTTTGAACATTGATTGATCCAAAACATACAGAGATTTTTTTTGTAGGCCTTCGGTTGAGTTTATGTGTGCCGCATTTTCACCTCAATCAGACCAAGGAGCAGATCTACCAGTGAGCAGGAGATAAAGAGCAAACCTCACAAAAAAGATTGAGTAAAGTAGAGGGATTATAGAGATGAGAAGAGGCAGTACATTTTATATTCATGTCCAAGGTTTACTTGGTGGGTGTCTTGTCTTCTCTAAAGGTTTGATCCCGTCATCGAGCAAAGTCATGTTCTGGTGTCAAAGGTTCTTACAGGCGTACCACTGTGAAACCCTAACTGAAATTCCTGACTAGACGGAAAGGTGAATGTGGCAGCAGCTGACTCTGTCTCTATTTATTGATGTGTGTGTGTGTTTGTGTCACATGATTGACTGCATTACTAGATTAAGGTAACATTATTGTACACAATGTCAAATTCATGGAACTTGACCTCTAATCTTTATTCGTGCCATTAAGTACCCAGTTAATTTCTAAAATAAAATATGAATGGACACATAATTGTCAAATGAGATGACTCATTTATTTGTTTATCATGTTGATGGATTTGCAGGAGACTTCAACACAAGCTTTAATATTTGATATAATTTTAAACTCTTTGTTTTTACTTCTTGGTCAGCCTAGTCAGTCTTAGCCAAAAAAAGAAATAAACAATATGTCAGTGTGTACATGAGTATGCACCTTTCCAATAAGAAAATACAATTGTTATCCATCAGAAATTATAATGTGACATATAATATATAATGTGTACAATATGTACACTATTCAGGGACACAACTCCACACCTTATTATAAATGTGTCTTTCATAGACTTCAGACTTTGCTGATTGATATTGGTGTGTGTATGGGTTTTGTGTGTGTGTTACTGTCTGTCTGTGTGTTGGGGGGACATGCTTATGTATTCTCCTTCCTACCACATCAGTTTGTCAAAGAAGAAATTGGTAATTTGAATATTTTGAATACAGTATTATTATCAGACCCTTATGAATATTCATTGTGCCACAGCTCTCATGCACACAAATCAACACGAGCAATTACCACTGTGAATAATAAATGATTGCTAGTGTTAATAAAAAGAAACATACTTGATGAATGTTAACTAGTGCATCACAATGTATACATCGCATTGTATGGAACAAGCTGTAATAATCTGCACTGAACACGAATTCCACCAGCCTGGCTGTGTGGTCATTAAAGATTCTAATCTAATCTAATCTAACAACCTCATCCATATTTTCTAAACTATTTTGTCCTGGGAATTAAAGCTGCTGATTTGGACCCCTGAGCAGTAACCATTTAAACATCCAAGACATATGTTTCCATGTAAGAACTACTACCAATTTAATAATTGCCAATGACTATTATCAATTATCAATTTAATCTTTGATATTAATGCTTCTAAATAATATATGTTCTCTAACAATAAGCACTGAAATGTCAACAGGCAAACATGTATACCTATGATTTGTCATCAAAAGTTCAACACAATATGAGGATTGATTAAAAAAAGAAATAACCAAACCATTCAGTTTGAGCACTTATCTAAAAGGTAAAAAAACATAACACTTCCACTTGTGACCATGCTCATATGGTCTTCTTTATCTCTCTCAATTTTTTCTTTCACCTCCCTCCTCTCGCCCTATTATCCCGCCGCCTTTTTCTCTTTCCCTTTCTGTGTCATATTATAAGGAGTGACATGAGAGATCGGGTCTCTTAACAGTTGTTTGGGTCAGCCGAGCCCTTTTATGACCTCATAAATGTTTTCTGGCTTGGTAAAGAGGTTGACTCTTGAAAGATTTAAACGAGGATGAAATGTGGAAATGCTGTGTTGCAGTGATTAATTGGAAAGGCAATCAGGCAAGGGACTGGGAGAGAATAGGGGCCAGAGAGGGTGAGTGGTTTTGAGGTGCAATGATGTAGAGCCAGAGAAGAAAATGGGTTGCACAGTTGAGAAGGAAACATTTTGTGTGAGAGAGAGGTGGAGAGGTCATATCTCCTCCTGAGTACATCCATTTCACAGTGTTTTCCTCCACTGTCCCTCCGGACATCACCTCTCTTCCCCTTCAAGCGATTATCCCTCCATTTGCCATTATATATAAGGCAGAAATCCTTCACTCACACACATATCTGTGCACTCTCACCACAAAAGAGACTGCAAGCTTCCCATGGTGACCATGAGAAGCCAGAGATTTTCAAATGCTGCTGATAGCAGATAGTATGTTCCACCTTATGGCTACTATTACTTTAAAATACATAGTGTGTTACATCAATTAAGGGAAGGCATCTGTGGTAAAGGTATTGTGTTTTTATTTGGTAAAAAAAGCTTCCATAACATTTCTTCTTTCAGATTAGTTTGGAAAAAACACCCCACTTCACTAAGTCATGTTTTGTCTTTAGATTTCTCCTAAATGCTTTTTGTTTAGTCAGTCAGTGACATTAATTGTGATGCAAAGTAAAAACTAAATCATGTATTTAAGTGGGGGCGTTACCTCTGTTTCATTATTTATTCATTTTTTATATTTTGTAAAGTAACTCCATGCAACCAACGACAACATGATTTACTGGCGTCTTAAAAAGCTATCTGAATGAGGATTGGCATATGCTGGACCAATCAGAAATGAGCCCAATTGCGAGTGTATTTATGGGAGGTCACATACAATGCCTGGGACAGCGGTTTTACCACCCTTCAATATGATGAACGGTCCAGATAATCAATTAAGATCATAATGTTTGTAATGATTAGTTTTGACCTTGTCCTCCATAAGAGTAGACTGGACCAGAAATATGCAGTAAATGCACTCCTAATCAGTGTGCAGCCTATTTAACGAGAGGTTTTGAAGCATGCCGTGCCTTTCTTTAGTCCATACCTCACCTGTATGGTCTTCAGTAAGCAGTACCCTTAAAACGTAGTGTTAGAAGCACTGTTGCACTGTTTGAGGAGCCTGTGACCTAATATTTTCATCGTCATAACTACACTGTAGCTATGTACGTATGACCAATAAAAGCCTTGAACCTTGAGAAGCAACATAGCATCAAGGAGAAAACACTTGTTCCTCTCTGTGTTTTCCTTATGCTATGGCTGGGATCTCTGCAGTTACCCAAGTAATCAACATCCTGTTCTAAAGATTGATTTTAATCATGAAACTCTGCAGGGTGTGCTTGTCAGGTTCTTTGTGTGTGTAGTTTGGCAGTGTTTTTGCTCATGTGGACTATATACAACGGAGAACCAGTATTACAGACAACAGATTTACTATTGCATAGAACCACTATCAACTGGGGAATGGGGAGAATGGCCTTTAGTGATACTCAGACAACAGATGCATGATGATTAGGAAAGTAAGTCCTAAGACATATACAGGGCATTGTAACCATCTTATCCTGAAAAATGCAGAGCAAGTCAGGGTCAAACATATTTTGATACCAGTGCTAGCTCTTTTAAAATTGAAATGCAAAAATGTCATATCAACTACATACAATGGGAATCATAATATTTCATCAATAGTTCTATTCCAACGGGTGCTAGTGGAGTGCTCATGAACTGTGCTGGAGCCTTGCAGCGGGGTTACTGCGGAACGCATAAAGCAGACCCTTCACGCGATAGCAGAGCAGGTACAGGAGGGGGGATCATTGTCCACTAGTTAATCGATCGCAGATGGCGTCGTGCTCGAGGACAAATATAACGAAATCAAACCTAAATGGGTCGCGAAATATACTTTGGCGGACGTTAATATACCTGGGCGGCCCGCTCAAGTAAAGTCTATGCCTGGGAAACCCTGTATATTAATGTAATTGTTACTAGACTTGCATTAGGCTGATCTAGGGTTAAGCAAAAAAGAAGGTGAAGATATGCCCACATATCATTTGATATACTGTCTTCAGAATGTCTTCAGTATAATATATTGTGATACTAGAAGACACATGGCGACATGTAATGATACAAATGTTAAATGAGATGATATAATTTGTATTATTGCACATTCAATCATCAGCCATTCAGAATCAGTAACATTTATCGTACCACATGGATATGTTATTTAATGTATGTCTAATTAGATCATACTTACTACAGAAAAGAAACGTGACCTGGGACTAACAATCATCATGTTATCCTTGTGGGCCAATATAAAGACTACGTCTTCCATTTTGTTGAGGATTAGGCTCTTTATTTCATAATGTACCACTGTAAAAAACTATACTGTGTTAAGCTTTTTTTCTGTTAAGAAGAACAATGAGAGAGACATGCACACTGGATTATGAAATCAAGCCTATGATATGCTTGTTTTAATTAAGTTCAAAGGCTACTAAAACCTTCTGCGGGGGTACATTACTGTTTCACTATTTAACAAAGATCCAGTAATGAGAAGATGTAGCTCCTACACTTAATCTTCCACCTAAGAGATGAAATGAAAGACATTAAACTCTCTGCATGCTTGAGTGCACTTCCTTAAATCTCCTTGTCTGCATGTTTTTTTTTGCAAAAGTAAGTGGGAGATTTTCAGAAAAAATTATAAATACAAGGGTAACACTAACATCCACATGATAAATATAAAAAAATGACCTACATCTAAAGCAGTGTGTTTCTGTAAAGCTGCATCCTGCTGTGGCTTTGTATCTCACCATTCATGTTATGACATGTTATCAAAGACATGTGCATGGGTCAATACAGACTTGATAGATTAGAGGGCCATTGCGTGATTAGGAACAGGGCTGGTGGTTGAAAGCATTGCTCTTTTCTGGCTGATGTGTTCAACCTCCCCGTGTCGTCAATATTTCATCATCAGCACAAATATATATAATACATTCAATGTATAGTTTAGTTGGTTTGCATTGAGTGATGTTTTGGTATGTATTAGTTAATAATGTATGTGATCCTTGCAGTTAATGCCAGATATGCTTGTAATGTCAAGACCCTGGCATATGAGTTAAAAAAAGTAGAGTCACATTTCACTTATCTTAACCCTCTTTTACTAATTATTTTTAAATGATATTACTTTCACAAAGATTAGCTGTCTGGGTCGTCTGTCATGCTCCTCTAATATATTGAAAGCAGAAACAGCAGCATTGCCAAATAATGAGAAAAGGTCCCATTCCTTTTGCAAAAAAATGAAAATCATTGTTACTCTATTTTGTTTGCTATGAATGGTGGCAGGGAGAGAAATCAAGGTAAGACAAATGCAACTAAACAGAGCTATGTGTGTGACACAAAGACTATTACTGCCATGTAAACCAGCTAATGATACCGCCCAAGAGTTGTTAACCGCTGTGGAAACGACGGAGTAGAGTAGTGGAGTAGTATTAAAGCTGTAGGACTGGTGGTGTCCTCTTAAGGAAAGCAACACTGTGATAAAGAAACAACAGACAAAAAGAGATAGCTGTCGTAAGAAAGACAGCCAGGTGCATGAGCTGTTTTAAACTGCTCGACTATCAATTTCACTGTGAAAGAAAAATGGATTTAGCTAGTGAGAAGAGTAGAAACAACAAGACAAGGATGAGAGAGATTGATGTTGCCCAATCTATAAGCAGCTGGTGTTCGGCTTCCCAGGAAGTTATTGATTTGAGGCCGACATTGATCTTGACACAGTAAATGAACACCTCAACAATTATGCAAGCATAGTCAGGTAAGAAGTAAAGGGTGAAGAGAAATGCCCTTGGAGGTATTACAAACACTGAGTTGGAAATCCCAATGTTCTTATTTCTTATGCGCGGCTAAGGAGGTTGCAACCGACATGAGAGCAGATCCAGCTTCGTCAAACTAAATGCTTTGTACATAATACATGATTTCATTTGAGACGTAATAAATGATAGTTCTGAGTTCTTCTAACAGTCTTTCTTACTGAACAATTTCATTATATTGCTGTAACATTTTACTTTTTAAACTATTGGTATTACCTTGTCTATACCCATTTTCCCCCTCTCTGTTGTTCTGTTACTGTTTAATTGACAGCGGACATGTTGGATCCCTTCTTGGCAACACTTTTCATGGGATTCCAATAGTAGTGATGCACGAGAGAGTTCCCTAAATCCTTTAGTGCGTCCACTGTGAATACATTAGCAATGAGGCTTTAAAGTGGGTCAAACTGGCGGATGATTGTTGTGTGATTCCATACTAAGAGTGTAAGAGATGGTTGGACAGAATACAATGCAATACAATTAAAATACAATTTAATAATAACTTGTTTTTCTGTGCATGCTCAGAATGTGTTCTGCAACAACCAAAAAAAAAAAAGGACCAATTAGTAGATAGCAAATGATGTCCTCTTTCCTAAAGCTAATAAAGTGCTCATAAATCTAGCTTCAAACTGCAAAGCAAGGCCGCATGGATCCATTGGTTCGTAAGAGGAACGCTGTTGAATCATTAGTTCCAAAAAAGAGCTATTTCATGCAGTTTCATCATCCAAAGGCAATCCCAGAGTGTGCATGTGTCTGTTGGCACACGTGCAGCAGATTTTAAGTGCACCCTTAACACTATTACAGTTTTATGAGTGGTGGAAGCTGGACTTGAGTGTATGAGCATGCAAGTGTAGTGGGCAAGAGGATAACAAAGTGAATGTGTAACACCAACTTTTAACCTTGACTAGGGAGCTGTCCTTGTAGATCCCTCTTCATCCTTGGGAACTGGGGCGTCAGAAGCATATTGAGTCCATTGTTGTAGTCACATGTAGTCCTGTATGTGGAGATGTATAGGAGCAGTACTGGAAGTCAAGTCAGCACTTTACAACCTTGGTTTGATGTCTACACACAACCTCACATACAAGGGAAAACCTGAATACACACACACGCACGCACGCACGCACGCACGCACGCACGCACACACACACAGACACAAACCCACTAACACAGTAGATGAAAACACTCAGAGATCCCTAAGTGAAAGATGCAAGCTCAGCTTTATTAGCTAACGCTATTTGTTTAACTCCAGACTGCGTCCCCAACTGTAGATTTCCCCAGAGGGATGAGTGAAAACAAATGACTTCCCAACTGCAATACAGTGACGGGTATACACTATTCATTTTTCCTTTCTTTCTCTCCCTCTCTCGACCGACTAAAATGTGTTTCTATCCCTTAAAAGCCTAAAAGAAAATATTCATTTTCTACTTACCCTTCCTTTTGTGTGTTGGCAATATAATTAAAAACAAAGTTTCTTCCTCCGTTTCAAATGATCTAACTTAATCAAAATTCCATTTCCCAAATATCCACAACCTTAGAATGAAGAAGAAATTGGTACACGCTTCCACTTTTATCATTAATGCATTTGTTCTGTTCTGAAGTGAAATCCACCTTAGTACACATTCAGATCAAAACATACATTAAACATTTATCATCATTAACCTCTTGCACCTTTACTCTTGGACCTGGTCATTTGTCTACATCAGATGGCAGTCCTGTCAGTGTATGACTTAAATGGAAATGTTTAGAGATTAATCTTTGTGCATTGTTCAGTAAGCCATCATCCATCATCCATATATATGCCTTCTGTTGTAGTTAAAGAGGCTCACAGATTGAAAAGACCTTTGCTGGTAGACTGTCTAGTTCCTTAGACCCAAGTGCTATGAGCTCAACTTTTTGTTCATGTGTTTTTGGCATGAAGTTACCATTATGTAGCACTATGTTAAGCACAAGAACAACAGAGGTTTTTGATTTCACATAGAAGGAATTGAAATGCTGTATTTAGGTATAGGTATAGTAGTTGAATGCATTTATCCTTACTAGAATCCTTTATCTTCCAAGAAGGCCACCAAGTGCAACACAGAGAGGGAGACTGAGCAAGATTAGACAGAGGGCAATAAAGAGGACACAATAACTCTTCCTTCTGTCACCATTTGTGGGACAGAAATGGTTTACATTAGTAACACACTTGAGCATATAGTTAATCTTGAACTGGAATGTTATATGTCCTATTATCTACAGTATCAAACGCCTACACACTCTGTAGGCTTTACTACTTGACTAAATGCCCAGCACATTGACATTGATGAGGGAATGATGATAACACAGGAAAACAACAGTGTGCATACGCTTTCACCCATTTATGTTTTTGTTTTAATTTCTTTATTAATGAGTGCAGATTTGAACAGACAATACCATTGTTGTACTACCCCTCTTTTGTTACATACATGTATAAGAAAACAAACAGAATACCCCCACCCTCACCCAAACTGGAAAATTGGTCACAGCATTGTATCGCTGACACATCCTGATACATTTCACATGATAAAGAGCAAAAAACAACAACAATCAAACAAAAAAATACAAAATAAAGATAAAATACAAAATACATAAAAAAATAAAATAATACTCTCTCCCATTTATAATCCCAAATCCCCATTCAAACCTCTAGACTCTAGAGCAGGGGTTTTCAAAGTGTGGGTAGGTGAGCCTCCCCTCACAGAACATAAGAACAGCCGCGCCCCCCTCCCAATTATTATTGCTGTTATTATTATTATTATTATTTTTGTTGTTGTTGCTTTAATGCAGGGGTATTCAATTGCATTTCAAAGAGGTCCAGTAAGAGAAAATGTAATTAAACGCTCTGTTTTCGTTGTCTACCTTCCGCCATTTGAAATTACTCCGACTGCTCCTCTCCTCTTGTCGTGTCTCTGTGGTTGAATCTATCGTGCTGACTGCACCGATTTGATTGGCTGAGTAGCGTCACCTCCTTAAAACATTAAACAATAACTTTTTTAAACCTTTTTATTTTTATGTTTTAAACATATTGTATAAAACTCCCCCACTACTTGGACTATTCCTTGCACCCCTCTAGAATAAGCCCGAATGGTCTCAACCATATTGCATCAGTAACGTGCACTTGTTATTATAACAAGATCGCAAGGACACTGGTAGCGATCGCTACCAGTGTCCTTGCGATCTTGTTATAATAACAAGTGCACGTTACTGATGCAATATGGTTGAGACCATTCGGGCTTATTCTAGAGGGGTGCAAGGAATNGGCTGATGCTCTGTCCAGGTCCCTGTGAATCCAACATTTCTTTAGGGGGAAATGTTGGATTTTTAGTTGGGGGGGTGTTTTACGACCCTGGGTCGTTATGTGTATTGTGTGCAGTTTTTCTTCCTCCTTCTGTGTTTGTGTGGCTGCGTGTGATTAAACAGGTGGTGTCCGGTTGCTGATTGGCTGCCCTCGACAGGCTGATTGGTCCACCTGAGGAGACGGGAGCATTTAAGCTGCAGCCGTGCAGTTTCTCGGTCTCTCTGACTCAACTTCTCCTACTCCCAATGCGGCGCTTGTTTAGATATTTTGTCCTGTGGTGCTGTGTTCGCACTTTGATATCATTTTGTCCTTCTCTGCTGGCTGTGAGTTTTTTTCACATTACCTGTCTTTGTAAGACGGATTTATTTTCTCAGGAGTGCAAACCCTTTTTTTTCTTTTTCCCTTTTGGATTGTTCGTTTTCTCCTGTTTAAGTTAGAGTAGGTAAGAAGCCTGTATATATTTTTTTTTCTCGGTTAGTTAAGATTTTTTGTTTAAGGTTAGTTCGTTTTGGTGGTTTTCTTACTCCTGTTTTTTTTTTTGTATCATACTTTCTGCATGTTTTCTGTTTTGGAGATTTGGTAAATTAAATGTACCAAACGACATTCTCGGTCTCTGCCTTTGTCTTGAGAGTGGGAAAAGAGCAAACTTTGTGCTGCGGTGCGTAACAGCCGAACAGATCATTTAAATGTCTGTGAGTACTTGCTTTACGCTGCGCACGCTCCCGCGAGGTGCAGTGGGCATGCATAACACGGCACAGTTCACGAGCGAGTAGAATTTAAATATATTCTAGTAGACCTCAAAA
Organism: Notothenia coriiceps; assembly: GCF_000735185.1. Taxonomy (NCBI): domain Eukaryota; kingdom Metazoa; phylum Chordata; class Actinopteri; order Perciformes; family Nototheniidae; genus Notothenia; species Notothenia coriiceps. The sequence continues at coordinate 54,127 of NW_011362245.1, forward strand.
ATGGAAATATGATCAGTAGAAATGTCCATGACATGGGACCTTTAAGCAAACCTAGAACATGCAGGAGGGATTACACATACCACCTGACCTGGGAACACCATTGGATCCTCCAGGAGGAGCAGGAGGCGACTTAAAAGCCAGCAAGACAAATAGAGACCAAGTATATTTCTCACAGGTCGGGGGACAAAAGCAAGGCCACAGAAAAAATGAAAAAAAGTTATCATGAAGCTTTGGTTTTGCCAATTTAAACATACAGAAACACATTACTACCAGCTAACTATGTATAAGTCTCCTTCATCAATTACCCAGCATGCTCTGCTTGTAACAACACATTTAGAGGATCAAATATTTATGTTTGGGGCCAATATGTTTATTGATTTGGTAGCATAGATATTATATTTTGTAAGATGTGGAGGTAGTGATGAGACACGTTTACTTTGGAGTATCTTTTGTAACCCCAGAGTTTGATAAATGAGTGGAGCAAAGTACATCCGAACGCTGAAAATTGAAATTTAAGGTGACATAAATTGCATTTAACAAGTCAGGCGACACCTTGGTAGTGACCTGTCAATAATGAGGGATCCAGGTCATAAAGCATACACTGCTTACTTTTACTGTTAAATACCAGACATTTAGAAGGTTTGAAACTACCTAATGAGACCATAAACACAACATTAACATGCTTACTGATGTAAATCTCATGAGGAGGTCATTTTCGTATAGACTTCTGACCGGTTGAGTCGCCCCATGCTGGACATTAGAGAGAATCAAGTTAAAGGCATTTTCGTTTTGGCTTATTTTCTCCGGTACAGAGGTTGCCGTAGTTTGCTGAGTGCTGACTCATTACTGCTAAATAAATCACACTTTCAAGAACAAGTAACTAAGAGATACAAATAATAGATGTGCTGTGTGCCTTGTATGCACTAATGCATCTTGTTTCCACTTGTAATGTGAGAAGTTTTTACCCATCCATCCTTCATTTTGCTCTTGCGTTGCCTGAATATACATCGTTTATTTACTCACTTTCAGAGTCGTCATTCAGCAGCTTATTCTAGCAACTATGATCATGTGATCAAATAATACAATAAATCACTCAGGATAAAACACTGTTTTTGTCATTATACTCACATCATATTTTGAGGCAATGCAGATGGGCTGTCATGCAGGAGGAGAATCACAAAGTGAGACAACATGTAAGTGGATAACAACAAAGAGGTATTTACAGAACAAACAAGACCATCTGTTAGCCGCCTTACAAACATCTTGTGGTGTTGCATTGATAGATAAAAGAGTTTGGCATGTGGGGTTTTTTCCTAACCATCTTTCTGCCAGTTGCCAGATGAAACTACTTTACAGAGTTGTCATACTGTTGTCTCTCACACATAATTACCACATGGACATTAACACAGAAACACATTTGCATATGTATTATCTCTCTTTATCTGATAACAGTTGGCTATATTTATAACGGCAGAACATTGATCAGTAACAGCAACTTGGACATTTTAACTTACATGTCGTTAAAAACAACATTCTCAGTTTTACTTGATTGACAGTTGCAAATGCAAACCCATTAAAAGTAACAGCATATCAAGAAACACAAGATAAGTCTGTCTAAGTTCATATGTTGACGTCTGAGTTTTTTATTGAGTATTAATTGACAGTATAAGACTTTTATTTGTTCTATGTCCGTGGGCTTAAAATATCTCTTTAATTCCCTAACCGGTCTTTACCAATTTATCAGACAATATCAATTAAGAGAATTCAGCCAGCAAAGTTAATTTGAAAAAATACTGAAGCACAACTTTAAAATAAAACTTGTTGCTGATTGTGATTTGGACCTCTGTGTAGAATAATTCAACATGAGATGTACTCTTCTAAACATCTTTGATTTATTTTTGAGTGACAAAGCTATGATTTATAATCCCACATTAATGCTCACCGTTAATCTGAGGTCTAACTCACTCCATCAATGTGGTCTTGACAAAGTAACTGCTAGGATGGACAGGGTGATGTAAATAGAGTAAAGGATTGTGATACTTAGCCAGTGAGATTAAGCAGGAAAATAAGTAAGAGAAACAGAGAGAGAATTGCCAAGAAAAAGCTATCACTGGCTAAAGTACAGACAAAAGAAGACAGATAAAAAAAGTACTGTCTGAAAGAGAGCTTGAGAAACAAAGAGAGACTATAATGGGCAACCAACTGGGAGGAGAGAGATACGGAATACATTCAAGCTGAATGTGTAAAGAGATGATCCCATAGGGTTTGGAGGCAAACTATAAAGTTCTACAATAGTCTAAAATATACATACCACATTGAAAGCATTTATTAAATTGCATTGCTTAACATAGCCATGAGCCATAGTGTGTCCATCTGTGTATGTGTGCAAGAATAGCCATATGACTTTGCAGCTTTTCTTTGAATAAAACAACATGTACTTCCCATTCTCTTTGTGTGACAGAGTTGGTTAATACTGACTTGAATCAAACAGTTGATGCTTTGTGTGAATGCAGGCATCACAATCACTCTTGATCATTTGAACTCAAGAGGGAAGACATGGTTGCGATGTTAAAAGCAGCAGCTATCAATACAAAGGCATCAGACGGATCAAGCATCAATGAGAGGGACTGCAAAGCGTCGCAGGACAGATGAGGGGGGGGGGAGGGGGAGTGAGTGACAGTGACAGCCCCATTCAACAGCTTACAACGACAATCCCAATGCTTATTCACTCGCTTCCTTTTCGCACCGTTCTTTCAGTTATTCTAATATGTATGTCTCTGATCTCTCCATGCAACTATACAGTAGATTATGCTTGTTTATCTTCTCCTAATTCCACTCGTCACTCGCTCTCTCTCAGCAGACAGATCATTAGGATTAGACGTCTGAAAGTGCCTATCCCATCAGATGCTGATCGGCCACAGTGGCAGAGTGTGGGAACCAGAAAATGAGCTGGTGACAGATAATAGCCGGCTCTGTACCTTACATCAGAAGAAAGAGATTGAAGAGGGGGAAAGAAGGCAACTGAGAATGAGAGAATTGCCTGATGTTTCTTTGACACTCATCTCCAGACTCTAGGAACATTGTTGTTTACTGTCTGGAGAAAAGATTGGCATGGTAAATGGCAGTGGTCTCATCCATTTAGGGTCTCTCATCATCAGTGACAGCAAAGATGAGTGTAAACATGTACATTCTCTGAGTAATGATCAGGGAATTGCCAGACTAGAGAAACATTTATTTGTTTGCTTTATTTGGAGATTGTCTTGCTGTGAAAATATGTTTTTAATGTATCTTAAGTGCAAGTGCAATTACCAGGAGAACATATCATTTGCTCTACCTTCAAAAATGGTGTTGTGTCTAATTGTGTTGTAAAATCCTTGAAATATAAAAATAAATATAAATGCAGCACCACTGCTTTTATTAATTTATCCAGGCATGTAACACTGATGGGAAGGTTAGCTATTTGTTCATTATATGTTGGATTCAAATTAATCTGGTCTTCATTTAACAAGTATTAGTAGGTAGTGGGCTAAAAGGTTCTGTTCAATGGGGTCTAGGTGCAGGTAATGGATGAATCAACTGTAGTTATGTTTTATACAGCTTTGAAACTGGCTTACAGAAAGCAGTGTGTAATGAGCAGGAGTTATTGCACCTCCCAGCTGCGTCGTGCCTGCTGACTAATGAAGCACCTCTCACAACAACAGCGCCATACCCTGGCCCAGTATAGCTCTAAAGAGGAGGGTCATCTGTGTCATGAGCCACAAACAGATGAAGTGTGTGGACAAATATATCTATGTGTTAGTCTAGTGTTAGGACTATGTTTGCAGTCAAGGATTTACTCAGCATGCACGTTTAAATTGGGTGAGTGTGTTTTCAGCCATGTTTGCAAATTACTGAGATTTTTTTTAAATCCATGGCCTTGGTGAAAGCATCTTTGTTGGGGCCAAGACACACAATACGAAATGTGCTATTGGCCAGCTCTTCAAATGTTAAAGAGATGTTAAACTGTCTTAAATCACAATTTGATACATTGCATATGCATATATCTACATTCACAATAAAACACTCATTATTATATAAACTTTAAGCGGTAAGACACCACAGTATCTATTTTGTTCTCTCTCAAAGTCAGTCATATTTACTTTTATAAAATAAACTGATGACTAAACGTCTGGATTATTACAGGCTGTTATTTTTTTAACAAAAATTCAGTTTGGATTACACATGTCATAGTTCACACAACATACATGTTAAATGTCAACATGAATTGTCTGTTGTTTCTGAAGGGCCTGAGAAAAAAAGTACCACAGCATTAAAGTACCTTTATGTATCCGAAAGTCTAGCTTTAAAGCAGTGTTACACTGCCCTCTTTAGTGGAATATGTTAAACGTCCATTACCTCTGGCCCACAGCCACCACTTCTGACTGGTGTGGTCAGAAGTGTGCTCTGTTGCTCAGCTGCAGCAGACTGTGGCGTCACTGTATACTGACACATCCTGTGCACGTTAAAGCCAAGCGTGTCTCAAGCCCAAAAGATACCGATCTATGCATTGGTTTTCAGTCATAATCAATATTGACAAAGTTCCCATGAATGTCACCAAACATGATGACTAAGTCCTGCTCAACAGCCAAGTGACTTTCAAAGACTAAGTAAGCAACAGAGAAACCACTCCAGACAGCTATTAATTAATAAATGAGGACCCTTACACCCACATGCCTTTTATCTTCCTATCCAAGCAAACCTTTTGAAAGGACATTGTAAACATTAAACGTGTGTCCGTGTGGAATATATATAAAAGCCAAGTGCCCCTGTCTGTGTGTGTGTGTGTGTGTGTGTGTGTGTGTGTGTGTGTGTGTGTGTGTGTGTGTGTGTGTGTGTTTCTTGCTCACTGGTGTCATCTTTCATCAAGTCATTTTTCAACTCCTCAGAGCAGAATCTATAAACAAACTTATATTTGGCCGGTTGACTTAGTTGTACATGTCACAGGATATGTTGTTTTTCATTTTCATTTTCATTTGATAGGCTGTTGCGTTTCTCCTGTTTCCATAGCTCTGAACATATTATTCAATGATTACAAAGCAGGGATTATATTTAGTGATTTAGTGAATTAATCAGTTGTGACTGGACTGCACCAAGCATGAGCCATTTGGGAAATAGTTTAATATAAACCTTTACACTCACACAATATTAATACATGAAATAGCTTAAGACATATACAACTTAATGAAAACCTTCAGCATATAATAATCCTAACTTCAGTGAATAGAAAGGGTTATCTCATTTAGTCTATGAATGATTACAGTAGAAATACCTATTGTGACTGCCCAACACTTCTAGTAAAGAAAATTGCAAAAATGAAACCAATATTAAATGATAAAGTATAATTGAAATAGAAAAGCTACTTCAGTGATTATATGTATGCTATTATGTATTCCACATTGAACAATGGCACCAAACAATTAATAAAAAAACATCGAAGCAGCTTCCAAAGACACTCCATGGAGAGAATGTCTCATTTAGCAAAAGGCTGTAAGTCTCATGTGAAACATTACTGTTGATTACCATGACATTTTTATCAATATGCATGGCAGACAATTAGATCATAGTAAAATATCATACAATATGTATAGTAACCATTTTGAAAAATAAGTCCAAAGAGTTCTAATGAAAAATGTATGGGTCCATATCTGGTTTCTTATTAATTGCATAAAGCATGTTCAAGCCAAAAACGCTGTTATCAGACACCGGAATATTATAGACACAGTGAACTGTTCCTTTGACTGACAGGATTCTCTGGAGCCTTTCCTAGATCTTCTGTTGTTGAGCTATTGGATAAGAAGCATACGCCTCTCTCTCTATATAGCATCACTCTAACATCAACCCACATACTAAACTGTGCAGGCTCACAGAAACACACTGCACATACACATTGCTCTACACCTGTATCTAGCTGTCCACTTGATGGTCAGGTTCGACTGCTCTTTTGAGATGTCCACAGAGAGAGAGAGTAGGTGTGTCTGTGTGTCTGATGCCATTCATTAGGGAATACAGATGTGTATTGGCGCAGAGTAAAAGTAAGGATGCCGTCCGCAGCCTGAGGGCATTTTCTTCACACACACAAACACGCACACACAAAAGCCCTTTCCCAAAGTGCTGATGTCCGTAATATTTGTACAATGCGACTATATGTATCAAGTTCTTTTTTCATCAAGCAGTGTAGCTCTGAAACCTCTGCCCCTGTTAAAGGTAATTTCAGCAGCTCAAAGTTCAAGCCACCCGTCTAAAATATGTACTGATATCAAAGTGCTATCAGAGCTGCTTGCATTTTAAGTGAGAACAGTGGGAGCATAATAATATTGAGTGGCTTTTTTTATAATGCCAATGTGGTTGCCTATGAATAACCATTGAGATATATATATATATATATATATATATATATATATACATTGACGTAGTGCTCCAAAGATGGGTTGGAAATGGTTGAACTGTAAGTTACACTATTTTGGCTGTTTGTCTCACTCTCTGCCTCATTCAAGCTGACTGACCTCATAGGACCATAGGAAACTAAAGTCATGTTCACAAATACAATCATTTATAAATAGCACATAATGCATTTGTTGAGGGACCTATCAGTACCTTAAATCATTGCAAAGCATTAACTTAATATAGTTCAGTGTTATACCTTGAATAATGCAAGCTGTTCACAAAATCATTCATGATATATAGATCTATGTAAAAGTGTAACTCTAAAGTGCATACGGCTAAGACAGCATAATTGACCTGAACTCTATGCTGTCGAAATAGTTTCTCACTAGGCTCTGCATACTACCCATTTGTATCATTTTGTATGTTTTATGTTGGACTATAATCTCAATTGAATAATCAGAATAGCATCTATTGGACTTTTAATAAAAAAATGTATTAAATGTAATTCCTAAAACACTAAGCAACCAAAGTTGTTTACGTCAATGATATATAAAGTCATGAGCAGCCCAATGTGACTTTGATCTTTCTCTTTTGAATCTCTGCGTACCTAAAAGGAAAACTGAGGTATTAGGGTCCTTGCTAAAAACTGGTGCTGTAGTTGATGTCAGTTGGCCTTGGGGGAATTTGAATAAGGATATAACTAGCGAAAACAGTACATGTTCCACCAAAGTGAAATATCACTTTAATTAGCCCAGAATGGAGAGCGTGCCCCCCAGGAGGAAATACAGCAGAAAACTTTCAGGGCAGTCCTGTCTGATGATAAAAACACTCAGCTGACTATGTCTTCTCCTGTCTAAATCAACAGAGGACAAAAACATGCAAATGCATGCAGTCGCACACACGCAACTTTCAGACCCTTTTCCCAGATGATAAGCATGGAGTGTTTTGGCAGCTGCTTCACTGCGGCAGCATTCAGACTTTATAATGAGTCACTGTCTTGCTTAATCATTTGAGACAGGAAGTAACACTCAAGCCCAAAATAAATCAAAATTGACTTTCAGCTAAACTTAAATAAATACTGGTAATTATCTATAAAGCATGAATTTAAAGTTAATCCCAAAATAAAACCGCAGATATGGATAACGAACACTGGGTTGTTATTTTTGACCATTTACTAAATACTTCCCAACCCTGCCACTGTGGTTGCTACACCTCCCGCCCCGTCTAACAGTACAGAAAGCGTTGAGATGCATTTCCTTAGGAATAGATAAGCTGAACCGAAACTAACATTTCTAAACGATACCGATGGAATGTTGGAAACAGAATCGGATTTCGGTACCCAACCCTACTCACAACCTGGCAGAGAGGGCTTTTAGGGAGGGGCGAAAGCGCAAATTATTGCAGGATGTATAGCACAAGACAAATTCAGAGTATCATTGCGAAAGGGAATGCTGCAAAATTATTGTTTTATTTTGTTTTGATTGTTGTTTCCGTAATCGTTGCAAGCCAAAATCACACAGACACACAGGCTTGACATATTCCAGCTGTTTGTGAATTTAAAAATAAACTACCGGTATGTTAATGTTACATCCGGCACTCACAGCTTGTGTTGTCAGATTCAGTTGCATCAAACTGTTAACAAAATGATTTTACATTACTTAAAACAACAACAATGCGAAAAGTTGCAATACCAAATGAGGCAATATTGAACCTTTTACATGTTGAAGTTTGATTTATGTCTTTCTTAATACTGAAATAATACATCCAGAAGTAAACTGCAGTCTGAAATATCCCTCCATAAAATAACCTGTGACGGATGTTCTTTGATTACTTCAATGTAAGAGTGAAAATGTTACTTTTCTCCACCTATGCTTCATGTGGGCGGGGGTGACATCAGCGCCGGTAGTAGCAGACATGTTTGGAGCATGATGGATCTTTTATGATACAGTTGATGGATGAAGAGATTATTACTAGTGGCACTGGCATGCTGCTGCTCTGCGTGAGTGTGTATTTGTGTGTATATATTTGTGTTTTCCAATTCATACAATAATACTCAGATAATACACTCACTGTCTTGACCTCCAGACATCTTCTTCTCCCCTCCTTCCCTACTGTATCTCTACCTCATTTATCCCATCCCTCTGACCTCATTTGTCACTCCTTTTCACTCTACACCCACATTTGGTTTCCTCTCTGGCTTTAAGCACATTAATATGACAGGGCCACAGAGAAAACCACACACCTTTCTGTCTCCCCTACAGGTATACTCTCATGTTGTGGCACTTACAACACTAGCCAACCCCGGGATTATTAATGAGCATAATTTGCAGAATTACCCGAGTCCACACAGTAAGCAGGTTCATACACTGAAAGGCTGGCTGTTCAGTTCTATAATGGTTAAAGAAATGTCACTTAAAGTGTCAATGGCTGTGGACATCATTGTCTGCCAGAAAGCATAACTGACATAACTCACACAACTGTATAAATAACTAGCTCATTAACGAAGGTAGAACACCATGTCATTTCACTTCCAAATGTGTAAAAAGAGAGAGAATGAGAATATACCCACGCTGATGGACAGAAATGCTGACACCATGTGTCTTCTTTGTCCTGACACTTGAGAGTGAGGGTCTGTACAGCATGTAAGATGATGGGTCGCATGCTGTGATTAGACTTAATGAGGTGAACGTGTGCAAGCTCTTTCCTTTTTGTTGGCATCCATGCATTCAAATGGGTAGTTGGGAGAGACATTTCCTAGTGTAGATTTAACAGCTCCCCCGGCTATTTTTCAAACCATTCAAAAGCTATTTCTGACTCTAGCTCTGGGGATAAATGCTATAATTCCATTTAGCTCCAGCAACACCCTCTTTCCAAACACACGCACACTCTTTGCCTCACAGCTGGATCATACAGTATACAAAGCTTAAAGACGGTTGGATGTGTTAGCCATATTTAATAGTTCAAATGAAAGATTGAAGATACCACAATCATGTGTTGCCCAAAGAACAAGAAACATAGCCAACAATGGACTTTCCTGACAACATCAAAATACATGGATTGGGGGTATTAAAGAATCAAAATGTGCCAAGGGTTGCTACAGTAAATCTGGCAGGACAAAATAAATGATGTATCTTTCAGGATGCCTTGTTTGAATGGCAGTCAAAAACAGTACAGCTGAGATGCAAACCAGCCAGAAAATCTTAAAGAAATACATCTGTCACAACTAAACATATTCCTTCAGGGTAAATGCTCTTTCATGGATGGCACCGTCACAAAACACTCCAATAATATAAAGCAGAACTGACATGCAACATTTTGCCATGTTCTGTTCCCATTTTAACTGAGTCAAGTTTAATTTAGGCTGCGTCAAGTCTCATACATGGTCGCTCTGTCTTGTGTGGACTCATTCTCTAAAATGTCTTGGGCTGCCTATCTTCAGCACTGTACAATGTCTCGTAACTTTTTACAATGTTCCAAACTGCCAATCGCTAATGTAATAAGAACTCCCTCTTGGCAAGGATAGTCCTGCATTAATGGAGGTATCATATTAAAGCTTATGCTTTTGTTCTCTTATTATCGAATGTATGCACACTTAGTTTTCTGCAGTAGTGAACTCAATTCTCCTCAAGGATTAATGCAGATCATCCTGTTTCTGCCTAAAAAAAATTTTTAAATAAAGAGGGAAATGCAGGAGATATTACCCCGTGTTTTAAAATTGCTATACAAGTTTTATTTTTCAAGACAAATTATACTTTCATAATTTTAAGGTACGAGTCTGACAATTGCAAAATGCAATGTAACACAACATGGGAATGCCCTGAATAACTTTGTGTCAGAAAAGTTTGATGAAATTATATAGCCATTGCTACTAGAAGAAAAAAATGAAATTGCTTATTTAGTTCATGAACTGCACAAACATTATAACAGGAAAATTCTACAATTCTGTAAAATGCAATCCAATGCAGAAACACCATAACTAACCGCAGCTTTAAGAATTAGCATAAGAGCCTCACACAAGTTGTACTCAAAATGTAGGATGGGCGACGTCTGCTTCATTTATCAAGTTTATCTTCTCATACTACACATGTATTTTAAAATGTAAATTGTGTGTGACAGACGTAGGAGTAATAATAAGCGGTATTTCCTTGTATAGTAAAGTGACATTGTATCACACAAAGCAAACAATCTATCAATGTGATGCAGTATTTTGTAAGATCAGAAAAGGGGTTCATCATGGCATCCCTGCTGCTGATGCCATGATGCATGATTGGGGGATGAATGGATTGACTCTTTGCACCTGGGTCAACTGCTTGGGAAGCAGCTCTGCTGTCTGCTAATATACCATTAACAGACATTACACATGCAACCAACACACACAGTTATTCATAGTCATCTTTCTCTTACCTTTGTTGGAGAGGAATGACATCAATGTAGAAAGAGTGCATGAAAAACAGAAAGAAAAAGACAGATTAGACAGGTTTAGCTTCTCTGGTTTCACTTTTTACTTTTCACTTGTGTGTGTGTGTGTGTGTGTGTGTGTGTGTGTGTGTGTGTGTGTGTGTGTGTGTGTGTGTGTGTGTCTGCTCTGGGGCTCTATAACGTATCACCAAATGCACAAAGTGTGTTAAGTGGACCAACATTACTCTAAATACAGTATATGTCTGAGTGTGTTGTGTTTGTGTGTATGTGTATGTGTATGTGTATGTGTGTGTGTGTGTGTGTGTGTGTGTGTGTGTGTGTGTGTGTGTGTGTGTGTGTGTGTGTGTGTGTGTGTGTGTGTGTGTGTGTGCATTGCAAACTACCTCGGTTCAAAATGGAACAATAACAACCACTGGTGGCACAAATGTAAACACTTGTAAACATACCCTAAACACACAAGTACACACACACAGACACAAGTGCAAACACAGACAGACAGACAGACAGACAGACAGACAGACAGACAGACAGACAGACAGACAGACAGACAGACAGACAGACAGACACACACACACACACACACACACACACACACACACACACACACACATACACACACACACACGTCCTAAAAGAAACAAACACAGCTTGAAACAACATGTGTTTATAAGGTCAACACCAGCATGATTGTTCTCATGTCAAAAGAAAACCTTTCACCAAAGCAAACCTTTAACACACAGAATACTGTTCTCTGCCCTCCCTCCCGACATACTCAGCACCTCTACTACTTGCATGACACATACACCTGTGTGTACACAACAACACAAACTACACAGTCATAAGGGCTGGCCATTGATTTTTATTTCCCGCAGCCACTGGTTGGTGTCTGAGAGAGAATCAGCAGAGTAATTGTTCATTTCCGGCTCCGATCTATAGTTCAGGGATAGAGAGGAAATCCTGCAGACAGACAGGGGGATATTGACACAAACTGGTAAACAAACAAGCAAATGAGAAGGATAATTGTTCATTTCCTGCCCGGAATATGACAGGTTGCCGGAGATTTTGGTAGACAGATTGTTATTTTGTCTTGCTCCAAGCGCAAATATTATGAAAATACAGAGGTGATCTGAATGCCCTTGCTGGTTTCTCGCAGCAAACTTAAAGAACCTGTGACACGAGTTTCCCCCATCATCCAAACCCATCAATTTGAGTAAATATTGTCCCCTTGAAAACCGTTACTGAACTGATTTTGGATATTTGTACTTTGATAACCATTAATCTGCCCTTCAATGTTGACCATTTCCTGGATCTTCTCGGGGATTCTTCAAGTCCCGCCAAATGATGTGTGACGTCATTGCGGGCACAGCGCTCCAGCTGCACCGTTCAGGATCCCAGCATCTGCATATAAACGCACGATGGCGCACACAGCAGCAAGGATGACAGTTTAATTTTGAACGTGTCTGAGAGCTCATATGAGGCTGAAGGATCAGTTTATGTTGTATCTGTTAGAAGTTTAGGAATTAGGTGCGTCAATATGGGCGATCAACGATGTAGCCAGTGGTGGACTGGGACTAAAAATCATCCCGGGACTCTCGACCGGCCCACTTCGGTACCGCTAGTAAATTGTCAACGGGGGGAGTGGGGGATGTGCTAGTGATTTATCCGACCGGCCCACTTCGGTACCGGCCCATCGGAATTCGTCCCGATGGCAGGTCCGCCACTGCACCCAGCCCAGCCCAAACTGTCAACGGGGGGAGCCTCGCTGCGGTGTCCCGATCGGAGTGGGAATAATAATAATAATAATAATCCGTGCATTTTATTAATTTCCCCAACATTGTGGTAAAAAAACACACGTTTAATCCATGTTGGTGTACTACAACTACAAAAAGCATCGGTTCGTTTTCTCATCAGGAAATGCAGACCGGCTCAAACAAACGATTTTAAATCATCATCCTCACGATCATCCAATGTATCATATGTTCGCCAAATTGACATGAAAGCACTAATAAATGTAGTTTCATCCACTTGAGTTTACAACTACAAAAATAATCGATTTGTTTTTATATCACAGCCGACGGGAGAAAATTCAGCAGCTCTCACTACCGATCCTTAATCCTAATTTAATCATCATCTTCACCACGATCATTTATGTTTATGTTCGCCGAATTGACATGAAAGCACTGACAAATATGAATATACTGTAGTCAACTTCATTAAAACGTTATTAACGTGCCTAAACTCAGTAATTCACCATTTCTACGCATGACAAAACACTTTGTCCGTGTTTGGCTCTCTCGCCGCACAGTGAAGCGTTCCCGCATTGACGTCCCTTCCGGCTTCCCCCAAAACTTCAAAATGAGTCGAAGGAATTTCCCCGCGATGTTCGAAATTATTGATATTTATCGGAACGGTATCGCTTTTTCTTTTTTAAACTGACGGTTCGAGATTACTAGTAGCCCACTATTTCATTGCACAACAGTTGTTGGGAGGCTGTCACAGTCCTCTTTAAGCTATGCAGAAATAACCCCCATGCTGTGAGTGCAAGCCCTATGCCTCTAAGCAGCGTTTCAAAGTGTGGAGGCGCGCTCCCCTGGGGAGCGCCCAGAGAGCTTCAGGGGAAGGCGCAAGCGTGAGACACAAAAGAACCGAGAAAAAGACCAGTGAAGTGAACACTTGCCCCACGATTGTGGCTTGTCTGTTGGAGACCGAGTTCCCCCACCTCGCCAAAAAGGCTGTAAAAGTGCTCATTCGCCGTTCACCTCCACTAACCTGTGTGAGTGCTCATATCCCTTGCCCCTCCACTGTGGTGAGTGCAGGTCTTCCCGCATTGACTTTGATCTACAAGCAAGTACCGGTAAAGGCTGCAGCTCAGAGTATGATCTGCGTTTTATTCTGTGTGTCATCAAAGACGCAGACTCATTGTTTCCCACTAAAGTTAGGGGTGAGTGTAATAAGGANGTGGACCAATCAGCCTGTCGAGGGCAGCCAATCAGCAACCGGACACCACCTGTTCAATCACACGCAGCCACATAAACACAGAAGGAGGAAGAAAAATCTGCACACAATAGACATAACGACCCAGGGTCGTAACATCGGCAAAGTTAGGTTTGGAAACTATATCATTTCCTTTTCGGAGGGCATGCATAATAACACGGCACAACACCGGAGCCCTGCTGCGGGGAAACTTTGGCGCTGTTCTGAGTTGGTTGAAATCTGTCAAAATGACAGACGGCTTTCANTGTTGGATTCACAGGGACCTGGACAGAGCATCAGCCATAACATTATCAACCCCCTTCTTGTAGCAAATTTGGACGTTGAAATCCTGTAGCAAAAGGGACCAACACATAAGGCGGTGGTTGCTGTTCTGCATCCGAGACAGAAACACGAGAGGATTGTGATCTGAGAAAATCACAGTTGGCACATAACTGTAATGAAGCTGGTGTTTCTTGAACTTCTTCGAAAAGTAACAGACCAGATGATAAATGTCCCGCTCATCCTCCTGCAGGAGTACTGCGCCCGCACCTAGCGCACTCGCGTCTACCTCCAGCTTAAAAGGGCGGGTGAAGTTTGGAGCAGCAAGTACCGGGGCACTGCAGAGGACCGCCTTGGCGGCCTCGAAAGCCAACTGACATAACGACGACCACCGTAAAGGGACTTTAGGATTTGCTAAACCCGTCAAGGGAGCCACAATATCAGAGACATTTCTGCAAAACCCACGGTAATAGCCAGCCATCTCCAAAAAACGTCGGAGCTATACGTCACTATAGTCTTCCCAAACTCACATTTAGCCAAATTGAGTGTGAGGGAAGCTGAACGCAAACGATCAAATATCTCACTCAGAGTCTCCAGATGTTCAAGCCAGGTAGATGAATCGGCCACAATATCATCCAGACAAACTTCACAGTTCCCAACCCTACATAAAACCCTGTTCATCAGCAGCTGGAAAGTGGCGGGTGCATTTCTCAACCCAAACGGCATAACAGTATACTCCAAAAAACAATCTGGTGTGACAAATGCACTGATTTCAGCAGCACGCTTAGTGAGGGGGACCTGCCAATATCCCTTTAAGAGGTCCAACTTTGTGACATATTTAGCAGAACCCACACGGTCCACACAGTCATCCATCCGTGGAAGCAGGAAGGAATCTGGTTTTGTAACGGCATTTAGTTTACGGTAATCGTTACAAAAACGCGGCGTCTTAGCCGGCTTAGGGACCAGGAGAGATGGTGAACTCCATGGGCTATTGCTTGGAACGGCGAGACCTGCAGTGCTACCCTTGCAATTATACAGAATCAACTTTTTTTTTCAATGTACGTATTTTTTGTCGACGCCACTTGTGACAGAATGGCCGAAGCCGCGCACAGGACCTGCACGAATTCGTCGTACGATGGCACCAGTTGGGCATCGCGCGCTTAATTCACCGCAGCCTTC
>NW_011362245.1:69444-77316 GCF_000735185.1 Notothenia coriiceps
GCCTTATACCAGGTACCCTGACGTAAGTGTACTCGGATCAGTGCAGTTTTGCCCCGAGACGCGAGTACAACGCGTCAAGATACACAAAAAAACTCTCTCAGTCCACGACGGCCGCTCCGCCCTTCACCCGAACAGCGCGCCCGCAGCCGGCCTCTAACAGGCTTAGTGCCCACAAGTTTCGCAGTTTATTAGGGAGTTGACAAGCTGGAAGAGACAACTTCCGACTGGAAGAAGTGTCGGTGGAGTCTACGTTGACATGGTGTCCCGATCGTCCCTTCATTTCAGACCGAGAAAGATGCCGGCACCAACCCGCGTCTCCGGAACGTCACTGTTTTCAGTCATACCAATCGGAGGACGAGACCGAACACGGCGATGTATCGTCGAAGAGTAGACATATATATTAAAGTTGACCTTCCGCGTAGCGCAAACCGTTATTAAACCTACGGTACGTCGTGTGTCTTCCCGTTAAGAAGCGCGGATTTTAAGTCCATCGTAGCCGAGAGAGGATCCCTGTCGTTCAAGTCGCGACTCAGCAATCAGGCACATACGTACGCTTTCTTTTCGTCCGTTAAGACCTTACTGCCCGGAAGTTATGTTATTCAGTGATGCGGTATGTAGTTGCATCCGATGAGCCATTTCTTGTTGAGCGACGTATAGTAATTTTCCGGACACTGTGCTAAAAGCGGGGCTACGTAGGTTTGCGGTAGTTAAACTCATTTATGAACAGGGAACTTTGGCAATACGACTTGACTAAAACCTATAAACATGAAACTATTGGTAATTGGTTTTTTTTTGGCTTAGACGGGAAGTCTACAACTGTATAAGGACCTAGAAGAGCCCCTCCCTTAAGGAAGTTCAGGGCGGTTTAATACGTGCACTGCAGTTACGCCCGTCGGTCGGAGGTCGACGTGCAAGTCCTAGGTCGTACGACGTTGACATTTGCTTGGTACCCGCCCGTCCGTGTCGTGTTCGAGTCTCGTCCGCTACTGTCGAAATTAAAACTTGACAGACTCTCCGAGTATACCCGGGCACTTCCTACGCCAATAAAACATAGACAATACATTCAAATACCTTATCTACCGTTAGTTATACCGGGGCTAGTAGTGCCAGTACTCGGTCACGACTTTACCTGATTTTTAAGTCGGGCCCTGAGAGCTTGTCAGAGGGTGAAGCCATCGTATATTCATTTAAACCAGTTGCCCCCTCACCCCCTAGCACGATCACTCGAAAAGCCGCTGGCCGGGTGAAGCCATGGCCGGTAGCCTAAGCAAAGGCGCTACCGGTCAGGCGCGTGACCGTGGAGTCGGGTCAAGGTGCATTTGACAGTGTGCCCGCCCTCCCGAGTCGACGCCCCTTTGCCACCTGGCGATCCAAGGGCTAGCTCACCCGGTTATTATTATTTTATTATTATACCCCCAAAAAAACACCACCTATTGTTTGAAAGCCCCTTCGCACCAAAGATAAACCCTCCCTGCGCATACAAACAGAAGCAAATAGATTATTGTTAGGCAGACTGATGGACCTTCATGATTTTCCTGTTGGGAAAGGCATGACCTGCTGTACTCTACCATTCGCCATAGTAAGCTTGCCAACATTAAAAAACTTTAGGCAGGCACAATCGGATTACACCATTCTGCCTAATAATTAGCCATGTACTTCTGCTCCTTGGACTGAGACTATGTGTTTGGTTTCTAGGTGCTGGATGAATAGGCGTTTAGGTCCAATGGGACATATTTTAGATTATATTGTGTTGAGGAGTAATGGTCTGTTCAAACATGTATTACTCTGGACCAGAGGTTGCGCTAGACTTTTTCACTGCCCGTAATTTTGACAGACAGGATCGTACAATTTCCGTCAAAATCCATTATTACGCGTCTGTCTGTACACCTTCATTGATTTGTATGGCAAAGTTAGGTCTGGAAACGATATAATTTCCTTTTTGGAGGGCATCCATAACACGGCATAACGCCGGAGCCCTGCTGCGGGGAAACTTTGGCGCTGTTCTGAGTTGGTTCTAATCTGTCAAAATGACAGACGGCTTTCAGATTTTTCCGTCATTGTTAAAAAAAAAACGACATGGACGGAAAATATTCGGTTAGCGCGACCTCTGCACGTCAGAGAACCCAGGAAGAAAACATTGGAAAATGAGAATTCTCCAACGAGGCATTTTTGGGCAGAATAGACAGTTATTTTCTGTGTTCGAGTTTTACTCGCTACAGGGTGTACTTTGAGGGTTTGTGACTCAGCAGACAGTTTACATGCATTAAAACCTTCATAACACACAAGGGGACGGGTAAGAACCGGAAAAGCATGACATGGGCCCTTTAACATTCTCCGCCCAGTTAGCCGTGCCCAGAATACGTCCACAGGGAAGTGTCCAGAAGGCATCCTTATCAGATGACTGGAAACACCTTTGAAAGCTCCTTTCAAACTAAATGTGTTTGAAGTGATTTTACTCTGAGCTTCTCCCGGATGTCTCAGACCTCAGCCTGTCTCTCCTGAGAGAGACACCCTATTAGGAAACTCCTTTTATCTGCAATTGTGTTGGGTCGCAATCCAGAACGATCTGAGATGGACCGCTGAATCCAACATCTTCAAAAATAAAGGCAATGTCTCGACTAAACCTTCAAAGCGATGAATCTAGGGTATTTGGTTTCTAAAATGGTTTATCTCACAAATTCCATTTCCTCTTGCGTAAGAAGTAATAATTAACCATGAAATCCATTATAGATTGCAATTCTTTTCCGTTATGAAGACTGCAAGAGATATGCAAGGTTTCCAGTGATGTTCAGCCTTGAAATAATTAACTGAAAATTAAGTTGAGAAGATTCATGACATTTTCCTGAACTTTTACATTAATTGTTTTTCATATTTTTGGTTGGTATATGTTATTTGAGTTTCAATTAATGTGTCTGCAGATTTCTCTTTCACAAATGATGATTTAATTACATACCTAAGAACATTTACTCTTTGTTGTCGTTATATCACTTTAAGATGTTAAATACTGTAGCTTGTACACATTACATATGATTACTTTTTAATGCTTGACAGCTGTGTTCGCACTCAGACTTTAATCTAGTGACAATGATCTGCAGGTATGCATTTTCATCACTTGCCAAGTTATGATACCGGTCTAAAAAATGAATACAAATGATGTCAAATTATGGGACACACCCAAGTACACATTATGTTCAGAGTACTTCCACCCCCATACACATCAACAGACAATCCAATTTATCAAGAAAATTGCTCTGTGGTTTTTTTGTGGTTTTTGCCTCTATGCCTCCTCCTCCATTTCCTTTAGCAGTATCCCCATACACAAACTCTCCTTAATTTTTATCAACAGTAATATTGTTTCAGCTTAAGTTAAGATGGAAGTTCTGAAAGTCCCACCTTGGAGGGTAGCTGTTACAGTGGCATGGCTAAAGTCATGTCTCCTGTGACTAATCCTCTCTGTGCAGTCTGGAACTGCCTCGCTCTCTGATTGCTTGTCTTGTCTGTTTTCTATTGACTAGCTGGTGTGGTGGCTGATTTGCAGACTGTAGTTAACAGTGTGAGAGGCATGCTGTCTGCTTGTGCCTTAGCTCCTGAGACAAATCAAATCTTTATCAGGTATTGGTTTATTGTTTGGCATATTGTTTACACTCTTTGGCAGGTTCGTTTTTTGGATGAGCTTAGACTATTAACCATATTATATGTTATGTTTTTATATTACACTTAAAGGTGGGGTATGTAAGTTATTTCAGAAACACTTTTTGTTATATTCCATGGAATGCTCTTAAAGGTGGGGTAGGTACTTTTGGAGAAACCAGCTCGAGTGCGCTAGAATTTGAAAATACACAACCGGAAAAAGTCTGCCACTTCCTTACAGAGCCCCTCCTCTAACACAAACGAACGTGCACATGACCAATGAGGGCACGAGATAAGTTTGTGCACAGATGGAAGGCTGACAGGCAGGTAGGCCATCCAGTTATTTTAGCCTGGCCGGCTAAAATTATTGGTCGTGCTTTTTACAGCGCTACGGCTTCCAGAGGACATTTGTTATGTATTTATTGTCAAAGCATTTCATATATTCATTTCTATCGGGATGTTAAGAGCATTCCATGGAATATAGCAAAAAGTGTTTCTGAAGTGAATTACATACCCCACCTTTAAGTATGAGACGGCACCCAATATGTACTTATAATTGAGTGTTGAGTAAATCCATGATAACACACTGACTTTGTTATTTTGGTTCCAATATTTATAAAGTGCTCTTTTGACTTATTAAACTTGTTTGAATTATTGGACAGCATTTAACCTGACATATATGTTCCTTGCCTTTGACACTAACACATGTTTTATTATGCAAAACAACTAACTAGGTTATTTGGCCTACTGTACTTGTTGGTATACCTTTAATCTGATAAGACAATGGTTTTAAATGTGAAAAATTATCTATTACTCATTACAACCGTGTTTTGCACAATCATACTCAACAACAGTCTTTTAAGTTGGAGTAGGGCCACATATAAAGTAAGCAGATAAATCAAAATAAGAGTGAGTCAAAGGAAACAAGGACAGGACCAAGACTAGTCCAGGTGTGTCAAGAAAACAAGGCTTCCCCTTTTCATATGCCTCAAACAAACGAAAGCTGTGAAGCTCCTGCCAGCTCCATGCTTTTCAAAAGCTTATAACCTACCAAAATATACAGAAATTATCAGTTTTGTGACAATTCAAGAAAACGTAGTGTTAGGATTCCCGAGAAGTGACTGGAGATGAGAACCCGCTATGCAAGCACTAGACTGAGACTGTGGTGAAGTGTCAAAAAAGGCTTTATTTTGTCCACGGACACTGAAAGGAGTCTGAAGAAGAAGCTCGTAGGGGAGAACGTCGAGCTGGGCTCGCCCAGGAAGGGGAGGGCTTGGACGTGGCAGCGCCCAGAGCGGTCTGGAGTATTTGGATCTGGAACGAAGAAACAAGGCAGGATTGGACCTATTTCCTTTCACAAGGAGTCAACAAAGTCGCCTAGGAACACTTGTAGCTGGACGATAGTTTTTCCACTGGATTAAATGAAGCACTGGCAAGTTTGAGGATGGGAACCAGGGTTTTTAAGCAGGTGCAGGTGAGTCGTGGCAATGCGTGAGATGGAGCAGCAGCCTGGGAGCGTGAGTTGGCGGAATCGGAATGTAGGACAACCACGGCCCAGCCAGGAGACAGACACACAAGATAAACAGACAAAACAACACAGACAGGGGGAAAAGAGGAGGAAGTACTGCAGATCCTCACACGTATACCTGACTTCTAACGTTAGAAACGAGGAATAGTTTTTAATGTACAAATACATTAGCCAGTGTGTTTGGCAGCATTTGCATCTGTGAATAATTGGATTTCACATTGCAGTCAAAATTCAGCTCTTTACCTGTCAACTACCATCCAATTTCCAAAGAGAGATAGAAAGGGAGGAGAGAAGACATGTGAGAACAACAACAGTTTCAGGATAAAAAGGGAAAATAAATGATTGATGTCATTTTATGCGTCAGAGAGAAGAGAGTGAAGGTGTCTGCATTGAGCAACTGCTATATAATTTTAAATGCAATGCATCGCAACCATGAACTTTTCCAGTGTTTTAGTAACATAATAGGTACATTTGCCCCTCCCTGATCGCCATCATGTTGTGAATCACCATTTTGAGTACATTGCTTGTGAACAGAACAAGAGCAGGAAACATGGATGAGGGAAAACCTGGGCTAATATATATATATTATATAAAGCAGGGGTTTTCTATCCACAATGGGTAACGAGCTATTGTTAGCACCCTCTTACTTTCGCGTGGCGCCTCATGCCAAAGTGTCATTTTACCCGTAAAAATGTTAAGTGATTGCCAGAAGAACATATTTGTGTTCATCAAAATTGTAATAATTACTAGCCAAAGTATAAAACACTGTGTCAAATAGAACGTCAGGTCGACATAGACCAGCTTTGTATTTAACGAACGCCTTCCGAAAAAATAGGCCATTGATGTCCCGTGTCGGTACTGCCCGGTGGATGACAGCCTCTGGGTGTAAAGGCTTACACCCCGAAGGGTGAGGTCGCAGCTGGATTACTTTTTCTAAACTTTCTAAAAGGATCAAATTTCATTTGTTTGCTCAATCTTGCATAAAGGGGTACTTATTATATGTTATTAGTTTGGATTCCTAAGGTTTGTTTGGCTACTAATCCCAACATTCCAAGGGTGGTTTTCACTTAAAGTTAAATGTTTTTTTCCACCTTTACTTTAAATAAAACATCTATATTGATTTCTGACACTTATAGCATGCCCTGACTAACTAACTACTGATGTATCATTGCTTTGAGAAAAAAGATTATTCATTTACCCTTTTTAAGAAGTGAGGATATAGTCGATTTGTTCTGGCAATGTCATTTTCGAGACCCTGAAAACAGGCTTTGGGGCTTAACAAGGTTAAAGCTGTGACTATCTGATTAGACTAGTTTCTCTTATTGTCTTTTTTTCTGTAGAAGGAAGTAAAGAAACGCATAATCTGGGATTAAGTTGTTGGTTTCAGGTGGCAAATATACGACTCAAAAAACGAGCAGGCTTTAAGCATGACGAACAATTGTGAGGCCATGATTTTGGCCGAGTGACGTTAGCGCCTGGTAATTTTGTTTTTGACTTCGCCATTACATTGTACAATTACTTACATTGCATTTAGCTGACGCTTTTCTTATCCCAAGCGACTTACATAAGTGCATTCGACCCAGGAAGATAACAACCTTAAGAAAACAGAATTCGAGTATAATGTACATAGGTTTACTAGAGCCAAACAATTTCAAGTGGTACTTTCAACTGGCATGTTAAAAGCAGCCCTTTTATTAGTATTAGTAAGTGGCTTTGTTAGTATTTTATCGCTCGAAGGTGGAGTTCTAAAGAGATGAGTTTTCAGCTTCCAGCTGCGTCGGAAGATGGTGGTAGCTATCCTGCTGTCGCCTGATTTCATGGGGAGCTATTCCAACCCATTTTGGGAGCCAGGATAAGCAACCCACGTGTTTTGTCGACGGGAACTATGGTTCCCCTCGCGTGCGGCGTGCAGGCGAGCGTTTGGCTGTGATGCAGGCGGAGTGCACGTTGCTGGGTGTACGGTTTAACCATGTCCCTGGATGTGGGAAGGGCCAGAATCATCGCAGGCATGGTACCAACGTACCAGTGTCTTGAAGTGGAATTCTAAATCAGTTCACTGGAAGCAGTGAAGGGAGCCGGAAGAGCGGTGTGAGTGTGGGAGAATTTGGAGAATTGGCGAAGGTTGAACGACCAGACGAGCCGCTGCATTCGTGGATGAGCTGCAGTGGAGTTTGATGTCAGCATTCATTAAGACTGCCACAAGGTGAACAGTACTTTTGTGGTCGGCCTTGACATGTCGGCGTGTTAGTTATTGAACATCCTAGTTTTATAATGATTATAATTTGATTTTGTTTGTCATTTGTCCACTTTGGTCCATCATGATGACTCCACTAAGCAGTTTTATCTCTTTATTTGTTCTTTTTTTTCCTTTATAAGTATCCAGTAATGGATTGATTATTCCTTGCACTCTAGCTGCCAACATGTAAATTCAGCAGTGACCTTTTTAGCATTCTTCTAGAGGTACATGAACTTAATCTTGGGCATCTTTATGGGCAGTCCATCATCTGGACTTGTCTCTTTAGTGTTTGTACGGATACGGTATGGGGTCTGAGTGAAGCGTAATGTTAACTGAAAGAGAAAGTCTGTGAGTCAGTCTAAAGCCCAGGGGTTCCTCCAACACGGTTGATCGCGGGCAGCTTTTCAGTAAGCCTCGCCCGCTCGCAGGTTTACAGACTGTGTTAGAAATCCCCTGACCGACCAATAATGCACCTGAA
>NW_011362245.1:77332-81965 GCF_000735185.1 Notothenia coriiceps
TACTTCTTTACCTGTACGTTTAGTCAGTACTTCTACTTTCACCAGAGTATTTTTAAACACGAGTATCTGTACTTCTACTTGAGTAAAGGATGTGTGTGCTTTTGCCATCTCTGCCTATAAAGACTGATCTGATTTACGTAAAGAGACATTTTATTCAACAGAAGACATTAGCTGTTAGCTCCACTCCCTTTATGTTCACTTCACCAGTGTTTCTCTCTCTGCCTGAGAGCTAATGAACGCTGTGGAGGGGACACTATTCAACATCAATTACCAATGATCAAAGAGACCTTGTAACTGGCTGCTCCTTTTCTTCAGAAAGTCTTTCTCTGCCACACTGCAGATAAGGAGAAGACAAAAGCATTGCTGCTGCTGCTAAACAAAAGAAAAAGGCTTTCTTTTTTGTATTCAGCGCGGGAGACAAAGAGTTATTGACAGGCAGAGACAAACGTCCGGGTTTTACTCCAGGTTTTAACCAAAGGCTGTGTGCAGACTGAAGAGCATCTGCGTTATCGAGACTGTATCTAAAGGACGCAGCGTTGGGAGGTGATGAAAGCCCAGCAGAGTCTTGGCAAAGGAATCAGAACAACCTTGAACAATTTATTGAGGCGTGGTGAATAAATCAAAAACCTGATCCAACGTGTTTTTAAACGCCCACATGCATTTTTTTGTCATTTAATAAGACAAAGGCTCCTCTGCAACCTTCTTTGAGTGTGTTGCCATTTCCATGGAAACAACACGTAGCTAGGCCATAAGGTTTGTGAATGCAGAACAGGTTAAATCAAGGGTCAAACTGAAGTGTAGCTGAGGAGGGCAAGCGTATAAAAAGACCCAAATAACAATAATTTAATATTTAAACGGCGGAAGATTAGAGGGATTTCAAAGAGAATATTGGGCATGGGAGCAAAGAGGGATTTCATTATCTGTTCGTTCGTTTAGCGTTCAGACTTCAGAGCAAATAATTCATTTCATAAAAAGACATAAAAGGAACTATACTGGGAAAAGTACTCTGGTGTGAAAGCGCCTAATGATTATATAGTATAAGTTAAAACAAATGTATTCTTACAAGAGCAGCTCCAATGTTTTTTTCAAAGTGATAGTAAGCATGGGTTTGATTGAGAGGGAAAACCTTTTAAAATACAATAAAAGCACTAAAATAAAAACATCAAACCCATGTTTTACTTCTCATTACCCAGCGGTGCAGATTCAGGGCCCAAGGACACAATTAGAGGGGGACAGAAAACGAAATTTGCATGAATGAGACGTTGCTTTGAAAGAAACTAAGATGGCTTACAGACGCACTGATCTGCCTTCTCTTTGAGGAAATAATATAAAATAATGTGCCACGGTCGGGGTTGCTTTGATAACGCAAGGCAGTCTCTGAAGAGCGCTGAGAAGTTCAGACAAATGCTCTCTGGGAGAATGATAAAAAAGACCCGTGGCCACCACTACCATCGTTAGTTAAAGTTACAAACAGCGTAGGACATCTGATTTATTTCAAAGTGTAATTTCACTTCCTTTATAAGGTTTGTAGGATCTTTTTGGTCTTTGGGTTTGTACTCCACAGAGAGAGGAAGGCAGCAGCAAACATCGATAGCTGGTTTC
Organism: Notothenia coriiceps; assembly: GCF_000735185.1. Taxonomy (NCBI): domain Eukaryota; kingdom Metazoa; phylum Chordata; class Actinopteri; order Perciformes; family Nototheniidae; genus Notothenia; species Notothenia coriiceps. The sequence continues at coordinate 78,935 of NW_011362245.1, forward strand.
CACTCGTAATAACCAAGAGTTTCTCTACAAACCGACGAGCTGCGAGAGGTCCCGGGTTCATATCCCGGACGAGCCCCCAATTACGCCCAGGCCTAGGGGAACCTAGGCGCAGCACAAAGTTTGCTCTCTCCCCACTTTTCCCACTCTCAAAACAAAGGACGCCGAGACAGAAAATGTTTGGTAAATTAAATTGACCAAATCAAAACACAAATATACTTTCGCAACAAAAAAACGTGCTGAAAGTCTGATATAAAATAAACAAAACCACAAAAATGAACTAACCTTTAACTCTGTTAGGATCCGGGAATATTAGGACTCAAAAGCAGTTAAAAAAGGAAGCGGGTTTCAAACAAAAAGCAAGCTTTATTTAAAAGCTGAAAAAACACAAAAACATGGCATGAAAAAACACAGGTAGCACAAACACACAACACTGACCGTGACCAACAAGGAGGGAGACAGGAGAGACTAGCAAGAAGCGTGACGTGAAGGGAGGACAAACAAACAATGAACCGACACCGAACACAGGAAGAGACAAGACTAAATACGGGGAGGGGTAATCACGAGACGAGAAACAGCCGGGCAGGGGAGGAGAAACACAAGGGCAACAGGTGAACACAATCAGACAATCAGACACACCAGGGAAACTAACGACAGGGAGGAAAACACAGGGAGAAGGACCAGACAAGAAACAAGGAGGAAAACATGACAGGGAGAACAGAACAGCAAAATAAACCCACAACAAAACTCAAACTCTGACAAACACAAAATCTTACCTAATAGAGAAAAATAAATATACAGGCTTCTTACCTACTCTAACTCAAAACAGGAGAAAACGAACAATCCAAAAGAAAGAAAAAAAAGGGGTTTGCACTCCTGAGAAAAATTACCCGTCTACAAAGACAGGTAAAGTAATATAGCTCACAGCAAGCAGGCAAGGACGAGATACTCTCAACGAGCAAACACAGCACAACAGGACAAAAGATCTTAACATGCGCAGCGTCCGGAGTAGGAGAAGTTGAGTCAGAGAGAGCCCCGAGAAACTGCACGGCTGCAGCTTAAAATGCTCCCGTCTCCTCAGGTGGACCAATCAGCCTGTCGAGGGCAGCCAATCAGCAACCGGACACCACCTGTTCAATCACACGCAGCCACACAAACACAGAAGGAGGAAGAAAACCTGCACACAATACACATAACAACCCAGGATCGTAACAATCATCTGCAGCTAAACACAGCTGGTCAGGATTGTCTTCCTCCCTTAAACCTGTTTCACCGTTTGACTCCATTTTATTGTTCTTCTTGCTTTTTTCGATTACAAGTGTTTCTGTTTCCCTGGCCTTTTTGAAACTGTTCGCTGCAGGTGCATTAAAGCAAAGACAAACAAACTCAAAGACAGTTTCTTCCCTAGAGCGATCATCATGGCACTGAACTCTTGCACTACTACTTCTTAATCTGCAATATCCCATACATGTGCAATATATATCATTTGATAAACACACAAACATATTAACTATACTCTACTTACTGGATTCATTCCTGCACTTTATTTGTCATTATTTTATGTTTGTATGAATGCTGCGTGTCTTTGTTGTTTGTTGTCTATTCTGAATGTTTTGATGTCACCTTAAAAAGGAGTACTCTTCTCATTGTACTAAATGACAATAAATGCTTCGAATTTAATCGAATCTAAACTCTTCTAGGTCCGTGCTGTCCAATCTTATGTCTTGCTTTCAGTGTGTTATGAAGGTTGTTCTGCATGTAAACGGTCTGCAGAGTCACAAACCCTCAAAGTACACCCTGTAGGGAGTAAAACTCTAACACAGAGAAGACCTGTCTATGCTGCCCCAGAACGCCTCGTTGGACATTTCTCTTTTTTTTTTTACTTCCTGGGTTCTGTGACGTGTGAACACCCAAATCAACAACAAATGACCGGATTGGCCCAAATGGACCAATCATTGGAGCCCCTCACACACCAGGACCCCTTGGCTAACTAACAGGGCGTCCCATTGACTTTTATAGAGCTCCCTGGTTGGTAATAGACGAGTTGGGATGGTGGAGAAATGCTCTCCGCGGACCCATTCTCACAGCGTTATCAACCTTTTTCTTACTCAATATCAAGCCACACTTATTGTTTTACTTCGGCTGTGAGTGTTTGTGTGTGCTCAGGGTGAGTTTAGCTTGTTCTCTCTGTATCGCCGACCCGGAAGCCTGTCCGTTCCTCACAGCAACGAGCCTCGCAACGTCCCGACCAACGTCCCGACCAATCAGAGCACAGTGGGCTCACAGGGAGGGGGGCAGGAGCTCCAACAAGCCTTGTAGGACAGAGAGTGAATACACAGACTATACAGAGATGCTGGATGAGAAACCAATGAGAGTTTGGAACATTGAACAATATAAATGTATTTTAGTAGACCTCAACAATGGAAATATGATCAGTAGAAATGACATGGACCTTTAATAAAGTGTTACCCGGAGGCAGAGAGGAAAAGAGACAGAGGATTATTAAGAAAGACAACATGTCTATTATTAAGAAAGACAACATGTCTGCATACCTGAGAGAGGCCTGCAGACTGAGAGGAAACACATGATGACAAACACAAGTTATAGTTTTATATTTATTTCCACTCTTTTTAAACACACACATGTGCTTCTTATTAATTAACAGAATTATAATTTATTTCTACTTTAAGCTGATTATTTAAAGCATCGATAGTTAAGTGAATATATGTTTAATATAATATTTAAAATAATTTACATTTAATATAATTAATAATGTATATATTATTCATTTAATCAAATGTATAAATATAAATACATGTAATATAATATTTAAAGTAATTTACTCTTAATTCAATATACATTTTAAATTGTATATTATTAAATGTTTTTAATGGTAATTTTATTTTATTAAAGCTTACAAAATAAGTCACAGTTTTAAGCAGTTAGATTAGTTTAGTGACTCTAATGCAGTGGTCGCCAACCAGTCGACCGGTCGATCGCGAGTGTGGTGCGGGTAGATCGCGGACCGTTAAAA
>NW_011362245.1:81989-87049 GCF_000735185.1 Notothenia coriiceps
TGCATTACAGAAAATAAAGAACTTTATCACAATATTCTAATTTTCTGAGACAGTCCTGTATATATATATATATAAAGCAGGGTTTTCTATCAACATGGTAACGGGCTATGTTGCACCCTCTTACTTTCGGCGTGCGCCCTCATGCCAAAGTGTCAATTTTACCCGTAAAATGTTAAAGTGATGCAAGAAAACAATATTTGTGTTCATCAAAAATTGTATAATTACTCCAAAAGTATAAACACTGTGTCAAATAGACCGTCAGTCGACATAGACAGCTTTGTATTTACGAAGCTCCGAAAAAATAGGGCATTGATGTCCAGTGTCGGTCTGCCGGTGGATGACAGCTCTGGGTGTAAAGGCTTACACCCAGAGGTGAGTCCGCCTGGACTTACTTTTTCTAAACCTTTCTAAAAAGGTCAAATTTCATTTGTTTTGCATCAATCTTGATAAAGGGGTACTTATTATATGTTATAGTTTGGATTCCTAAAGGTTGTTGGCTACTATCCCAACATTCAAGGGTGGTTTTCACTTAAGTAATGTTTTTTTCCTTTACTTTAAAATAAAAACATCTATATTGATTCTGACACTTATACAGCCCTGACTAACTAACTACCTGATGTATCATTGCTTTGAGAAAAAAGATTATTCATTTACCCCTTTTTAGAAGTGAAGATATAGTCATTTGTTCTGGGCATGTCATTTTCGAGACCTGAAAAACAGGCTTGGGGCTTAACAGGTTAAACTGTGATTTCTGAATTAGATAGTTTCTCTTATTGTCCTTTTTTTTCTGTAGAGGAAGTAAAGAAACCATAACTCTGGATTAAGTTGTTGTTTCAGGTGCAATATACGACTCAGCAGCTTTAAGACATGACGAAACAATTGTGAGGCCATGATTTTGGCCGGAAGTGACGTTAGCGCCCTGTAATTTGTTTTTGACTTCCCGAGTGGAGTTTGATGTCAGCATTATTAAGACTGCCAACAAGGTGAAGCAGTACTTTTGTGTCAGGCCTTGACAATGTCAGCTGTTATTATTGAACTCTAGTTTATAATGTAGTTATACATTTGATTTTGTTTTCATTTTCCACTTTGGTCCATCATGATGACTCACTAGCACTTTTATCTCTTATTTGTTCTTTTTTTCCTTATAAGATATCCAGTAATGGATTGATTATTCTTTGCAACTCTACGCTGCCAACATTAAATTCACAGTGACCTTTAGCATCTTAAAGTACAATGAACTTAATTGGGCATCTTTATGGGCAGTCCATCATCTGGACTTGTCTCTTTTAGTGTTTGTACGGATACGTATGGGTCTGAGTGAAGCGTAATGTACTGAAGAGAAAGTCTGTGAGTCAGTCTAAAGCAGGGGTCTCCAACACGTTGATCGCGGGCAGCTTTTCAGTAGCTCGCCGCTCGCGGTTTACAGACTGTGTAGAAAAATCCGACGACAATAAATGCACCTGAATCAGTCCGTGTTGCTGCGGCTCAGACACACAGCGATTTATGTTTTAAAAAATACTCGCGTTAGCATCATGTCAGGTTTGTGGAGGATTTAATCAAGTCTTGGATTGCAGAGTATGAATGTCCGCTATTTTCAGAGGATAAATACGTGTGTAAAGTTTGTGAAGGAAAGAGGAAAGCTGTGATCACCGTCTCTTCTCTGTTCCTCCAAACCCCGCCCCCTCCTTGAAAATAATGAGTGACAGGCTGATAGTGACCTGATAGAAACTTTATTATTCACTTAAACATATGTTGATCTCTGATTGAGATATGATGAATCCAACTCAATCTCATACATTCATGGGATTTATGTAACAGTAAGTAAGACAGAGAATAAGTGTGCACTGTGTTCAGACTCAAGTCATGTGTGTGATGCCACATTCAGGACATTCAGTGTCCTTTTCTGAACAGAAGACCGTTGCTAGAAGCTGCAGCTAGACTGCAGAAGCATTAGTTTTTTGTTTTTCAGGATGTAACAATTTCACACTCAGATATAGGGAGGTTAGACCTATAAAATTGATTTATTATGGTTTATAATTTAATGTCAAAACGTAGAAGAAGATGGCTGAACTGTTCAGCATACACCTCTATGGTGGACTCCATGCAGTGCCAGTCATCTCACTAACTGTGAAAAAGAGTGAATGCCACTTATTTTACACATGTGCCATAAGATGCTTGTAAGGTGGTGATTAAGGCGATGTACTTACTATGTGGGCCATAATAAGAAGTGAGAAATTGTCGTTTTCTTGGACCTTGATGTGAAGTTAAGATTTGTGATAAGCTTTAGGTATTGCAATTTCACACGTGTACAACAGTAGCTTAATTCGACTGATGAGTGCAATGTGAATAAATGTAAGCGATGTGATGCAAGTAGCTCTTGGCCACTTTAGTTTTTTCAAAGTAGCTCTCAGATGAAGAAAGGTTGGACACCCTTGCTCTAAAGAGTATCCATCTTAGCAAAAAGGATGGAATAAGCAGTGGAGATGTTTGCAAGATAGCACTTGATAAATGATGTATATGAGTTGATATTGTTCAGACTATGTTTGACTATGTGCACAAATTATATTTTGCTCACATTTTAGTGCTCCTGCCCATCCCAATTCCAGGTATTTTCTTTCATTGAATTAGACTTAGACACTTCATCATATTATATCCAAAAGACAAAGTCTTCAAAGCCACATTCCCATTCCACATTATGTAAAGTTACTTTGCCTATTGTGTAAAAAGACCAAAAATGAATTGAACATGACCATGTAGCTAAAAAATTAAAAGGTACACATAAATTGTACACTGATAGCCAGTCGGACAAACTAGTTGCAATGTTGGTAATCCTTCCCTTCCAACTGATGCAGGATTTTACTTATTACTGAAAATGTTTTAACAGTTTACATTAAACCTTTGGCACTACATTATATACATGTCTAAGATTAATTTGATCATCAGAAAAACATTGTAAATGTAATCAGGGCGCTGAAAATATGTATATACATATATATTTCTTGGCTTTTTTCACTTGAGATACAGTCACATAGACATAATCTCCACAAAAGGCCATAAAGTATGAGCTCTTGTCAGTTTTGTACTTCAGACATAGCTGCATATATTTGTATCTACACAGTGATATGCAAATTGAAACCGTGCTATATTTACCATTGTCAAGTGTAATTCAACCTACATAGTGTGATGGCTTACATTTCCTTATATATCAGACAGTGAAAGAATGATCAGTCTTGTTAATGCAAATGTATGTGCACACATTTGTATATAAAAACTAATAATAGGAGATATATAAGAACATAAAAGAAAAATATAATACAAATGGAAAAAATAAGAGTGTTTGGAGGCAAATTGCTTGTTGTATTAAGTATTGCTGATCATTTTCTCGGAAAATTATGGAAAAACTGCAGTGTCCTGCCATGCAGAGCAATATTTATACTGACTAATTGGTGGTGCATCAATGTTGATTTGGTGGCGTGAGAACTGTAGTAAACACTGGATTATGTGACCCATTTTGCAGCAACATGTCTGCCAACACTGTAGCATCTGTCGTGACAACATTTTCAATATAAGCAGGAGAGGAGTTGGATGAGAGACCCTTTATTCCGGCCTGTGTGTGCATGTGTATTAAAAATCTATCTGTGTAATAGCAGGCCCCCGCTAGCTAGTTGTCTCCTTATTAATTAACCTTTATGGACTGTCTGCCAGCTCTTCACTTCATTCTCTGACAAACACACTCTCTCACACACACACACACACACACACACACACACACACACACACACACACACACACACACACACACACACACACACACATGCAAATGCACACACAGGCACACATATACAGGCACATGCAAACGCACACACAGGCACACATATACAGGCACATACAGTACTATACAGTGTTGGGCAAGTTACTTCCAAAATGTAATATATTACTTATTACTGTCTTTTGAAAGTAATGAGTTACATTACAATATTACTGTCTCTGAAATGTAATGAGTTACACTACTTTTGAGTTACTACTTTCACCAAAATAACCGCAAAAGAATGGCTAGGTATTTTAAATGCTAAAATGTAGTTTAGTGCAGCTCATTATACATCCAGTGAAGGGCTATGTGGTATAGCATAACAACTGTGTAGGCTCTTAAGGCTACTAACAACTTGTATTACACGGCTTAGTGGAATACTCGATTCTGATTGTAAATTCTTAACATGTGACACGTTGTTAATCCAGCAGTACAGACCACTGTCAAGGACTATAATGAAGGTTGCTAAGGAGGAACAAGAAAGAGAAAGGAAAAGAGGTTAAAAGACGGAGCGCTGGACGTCAGATAAATCACCAGAAAAAGGCAGAGAGGAAGTAAACACCCAACATTTCTACAGGCATGGCAGAATATGGCACTATTTTCACATGAATATTCTAGCCATTGTCTATTTTTATACCACGAGCTACAAAATGACCGCCTAACCCCAGTGTACAGGCGGGTACTTTTTTAGATATACCTGGGCAGGCTCTGTTTTGCCGTGGTATCCTGGCACCCGCGGGCCCCACAGGGGCGGCGTAGTTTCGGGCGACGAAGAGTGCTGCTCCGGGGGCGAGGGCGACGAGTCAGGCGGGAGTAAGCTAGTGTCCACAACGGAGGGTAACGTGATGTCCGCATCTGACCTGTTGCTACTGTCTGCAGTAGATGCAGTGTTGCTGGCGTTTAGTGATGGTTGCTTTAACCATCTTCGTATAAATGATTACCCACAGATGTGTACATGGGCGCGGGAAGGGGGGTGCTGAGGGCGCTGCAGCACCCCCTAGCGGCAGGCAGGGGGTGCGGAGCTCCCCTGTCTGAATTATTATTTGACGGTTATTGCTGCTCCCGCTGTGCATAATCTGTGTAATATGTAGCCAATAACTTCCACATTGTTGGTAAAATAATATTTTGGCCTGCCCCGAATGTTTTTTCTGTAGCCCCGGACAATTCTACCTCAATAATATAATACATTAACCGTGCTTTACGTGAACCTCATCAAGACACTAGAAAGGACGGCAGGACTGTAATTTCCCGT
>NW_011362246.1:0-13319 GCF_000735185.1 Notothenia coriiceps
ATTTGTCTTCTGCTAGCCAACACTTGTTGAAACTGCAACATCCTGGCACACTGTCATCTATCACTCTCATCAGAATGCCCAGGTCACACGTAACACAAACACTTGTAGCGCATAGCGCGGGAAGGCCTGAGCGGAGCTGTTTTATGTAAAAGCGAAGCAATTATTTTCTTTTAATCTAAAAATCGAACTATTCAGTCAGACAGAAATGTATTGTAAAAGTAAAGCATTTACATTTTCAAGCACTTTATCTCAATTTCAAGCACCATTCCCAAAATTCAAGCACTTTCCCAACCTTGAAAACACCACGTCAAATTTCAAGCATTTTCATGGATTTCAAGCACCCGTACGAATCCTGAAACTTGATCAAGCCACTCCTGGTCCTTTCATCAGACGGGAAGCGAAAGAACGACCTGGTACTAAGCACACAGGCATCTTGTTAAAGTTATCTTATCTTAGCCAGCGCCATATACAGTAGATAGATTCTATCTATATGGCGCTGATCTTAGCTATTTCTTAGTGGAGGAAAATAATTTGATTTGTAGTCTTTCTAGCTGCGTATTTTTCATAGTCTTATATTTCAACAGTTTTACGACAAACTGTGACTTTTTTGACATGGAAATGATTTTTTAAGATTGACAAACATCATATGTGTAATTCATGGCACAATTCAAACGGGATCGAAAGATACGTTTTCTCTCTCCATTGACTTCAATACATTATTTTTCCGAAATAAGGTCCCATGGACCGGAAGTAGATGGGCTTAACTTCGCCTCTCTATAATCAGTTAAGAGGTTACATTGTATGAATATAGAATGAAGCTTTGATCTCATGTTTACTTATTTGGGATTTGGCAAGAACGCTACCAATAGAGGTCATAAGCTGTTATCATTGTTGGCACTTTTGGAAAGATATACCCTCAGATACTTTACAGGTTGATCCTGGCTCCTCTTAATGTCTCAATCAACCACTTTTCCAATGAGGCGGTTCTGGTGCTGGTTCAGTGCAGATGCCTGATCCACTGCAGCGGCCCTGGCTCTTGGACCTCAATCAGTTCAACCAGGTCATCAAAAATGTGCCAAGCTGTCTCCAAGAACCGTTGAAATTCAGCGGCTGGGGGAGCAGCAACAGTTCATGATGAGATTAGAAAGTTGGCAAATGCTGCTGCATCATAGCTGCATACTAAAATCCACGTCACTCTGGAGAAGAGTATGCAGTTGGAGATGTCGTTTATTAGCAACATGAGTACAGCTCCAACGTCTTCTGTCATCATTGTTACTGGGAGGATATTCACACGGGAGTTGCAGCGACTTAAACGGTGATGTCACAACCTGGCTCCATAAGGGCTCTGGGGCCTCATTTATAAAGCCTTGCATAGGATTCACGTGGGACTTACGTAGGACAAAGTAAATAAATACGCATGGACAGGACTTGCATGCGGCACGTCCTACGCCGGTTTCCCTTTATAAATCACAATCAACTCGAAATGCAGTGCAGCTTTTGCGTAACGCCCATATTTGCCTATAAATAGTCAAAGAAACGCCCCGTATTAGTATTCATTTTGACTGACTGCAGGAAGAAGATCGCAGGAAATGGCGACAGAACAGCTAAAAAATACATCTCTCACCGTGTCAGAATTTGGTTATTTTGGGGAGGTCGAGATAAATCATATTGTTTGGTGGATACAGTTTGAACCAGAGTAGCAGCATGGAGATCGGATCGTCACCAAAATAAATAAATAAGTGGTCCGAACAAAAAGTTAATGACAAAAATACAAATAACCTTCCTCAGGCAGTGTGTCAGTGTGTATGTGTCGAGGACAGGAGACCCCCCCATGAGGAGAAACTGTAAGAAAGTATCGGGGGATCCCTGTGCAGTGGAGTCAATTCATGTTTATTTTTGTATTTGGTGGTTTGTGTTCCAGCTGTCGATCAGCTGTTTGCAGCGTCTCCACTGCAGCCTGTGCATCTCAACCCCCCCGCAGCAACTCTATATCCACCACTCAAAGGAAATAAAACTAATGTGTTGTGTTATATCATCTGCACAATTTACCAAATATATGGTGTTCTTAGTTTCCATACCTCCTGTGTTTTATGAGCGTCTTAGCAAACCGCATAAAACACGATTAAACATGATAATATATAAAACCATGTTCGTATCTATACGACCTATAGAAAAGCAAAACGGCGTCAGTTTAGACGTAATTCTGTCCTCCTGCTTACCGCATCATTTATGAGAATACATGTCATAACATTAGCACAACATATTCGAGGTGGTTTTAAATAACATATCCGTATTTATTTATTTCTCCCAGTTATGATTTTGTGTGCACTGAGGAGTCGCAAACAGGCGTTTGTTTAATCGTTTTAAGATTGGCTTTAATCAATGTTTGCAAATGAATTCTTCATATATGATAAATGAGAGGTAACATTTTCTTTATGGTATTATTTCCACATATTTCTCTCCATTCTTCCTTCTGCCAACTGTGTCGCAGTTTCTCNATTCTATATATATGATAAATGAGAGGTAACATTTTCTTTATGGTATTATTTCCACATATTTCTCTCCATTCTTCCTTCTGCCAACTGTGTCGCAGTTTCTCATCTCTCCCGTTTTTCTGCATACCGCGTACGCATGGGTTAGAGTTTGCGTGGAGGAACGCACATTTTCCTGTGAAGTTTTTTTTTAATAAATCGCAAACATTGCTTAGAAACTGGCGTATGCCATCTTTTGAGCGTACGCACCATTTATAAATGAGGCCCAGGGGGAGTAGAGAAGTGACTATGAAAAATGACTACTTGCTTTTGACTAAATGTTATAGTGTGATCTTGTACACACAGGTTGACACTGGCACCTCTAAAGGTCTCACTCATTAAACTTGAGTGAAAACTAAACACCTCTGAAACGTGTCTGTTCCTTATAACCACACTTGAATGCAGGATTACAAACACATCCTCATCTTTGCACTACGTGACATGTTCCCTTATCACCATGAACATGCACTGCATTCTGTTAGCATCAAATGTAGATTAGTCTGCCTCTGAGAAGGATTTCATCTAATGCAATATTTGCTCCTGTCTTTGAATGGGACTTATCAACAATAAGAGTGCAGTGAGCTCAGCTTTCTCCTCTACTCATGGCCGTATCCACCATTGAGGTCAATTTTTTTCGAGCTGTGTATATAACAAAACTTGTGAAATAATTGCACTAAACGGGGTTCTTTGTAGTACTTCCATTTACTGATGATGGGGGCGCTGCATAACTACGTAGCCTCGATTAAAGCAAACAGAAGAAGACGAAATGTATATCAACATGTCATTACCCGATCTGCAGCCCTACCCTATCTGCAGTGCGCATGTGCGAGATGGTCCGCCATATTTGACAACTACATACGGCAACCCAAGTAGGACACTTGACACAGTGGCTTTTATTACAACGTGACTTCACTATTATTGAACAACTCTTTTTATTGTGTTCTTTTATTTGGGGTTAAGTACATTGTCAGAATAAGTGAGAAATGGATTTAACTTCTGTTAGACAGCTATCATACTGAATAAATATTTACTGTGAATGTATGCAAAGATGTATGGCATATGGCTGTCTAACTTCTCTCTATATGGCGCTGGGATCGGGTAGTGACTGCTGGGACTCCCAGCAGCTTCTACTGAAGCCTTCCGGGTAAATCGCCAGAACGCCGACACCTCCTCATCACTCCACCGCTCCCATATTTTCTTTTGTGTTGCCAGAAGTTATTCTCTCTCCGTTGGTGCGCGGGGCTAATGCTAATAATGTCATTGCCACAAATACAATGGCGGCTTCACAAAACTTTTCAGAGTTTTACAGGGCGTGGTTTGCAATTCGCCCAGCCAATCAGAACTAGGGCACTTTTTCCCCCCAGGATAGTACCACCTCTATAGCAGGCATTAAAAATGGGGGTAAAAGTTCCCGGCACTAAGTACTCTTTTTGGTGTGAACGCAACATAAGGGCAGAACTAAAGGGGAAAAGTACTCCGGTGTGAACAGGGCTACTGAGGTGTAATATGTTTCTTAATGCTCTTAACGTCTTTCATTTTTGTAAAGCACTTTGAGTTGCCTTGTGTTGAAAGGTGCTATATGAATAAACTTGCCTTGCCTATGTTCAGTGGTAGTTCCGACTTTTAAATTCCCATTATCACCTCAAACTCACTTTTCATGGTAGTTGAAGACGTATATGGTTCCAGCAGCAGCCATGAGCCACACAAACCATCGCATGTGTGCTGCAAGAGGGCCCAATTCACGCAGGTTCAACCTGAGGAGAGAGGAGAAATAAGATCTATAACAAGCCTTCATCTTCATGCAGGCCCTCTGAGTGTAACTGTCCTCTGTGTGACACTCACCAGGGTGTGTAGGAGGCAGCGATGAACAGATAGATGACCACTCTGTCACACATGTGGAAACACTGTTCCATTGACCTGAAACAAACAATAAAACAGGTGATTTGTTTATTTCAAGGTCACAGATATGCAAAGCAGACACATCGTTTGCAAGAGGGAAAACTCTTGCCATAGGAAGTGAGTGTCTGTGGTCACACTTCTGAAACTACAGTAAAAAATAAAACATCCAACCAGTGGAAATAGATTAAATAATTTCGTGAACAGAAACACCCAGGGTTTCACATAAGCACATAAGATCAAAATAAGGAAACAAAAGTATGATTTGAACGCAGTGTGCAAAATGTTGAAAATGAAACTTGACACCAACATACCAGCACTGGGAAAAACCCAGCATGGTGACAAGGAATGTAAAGAGATAAGGAAAGGACTGACTGTGTCCCTCACTCTTTTATCTTTGTCCTCTTGCATTTTGTGACGTGTCTTTTACGACAGTGTGTTCTGCTACGTGTCTTGGTTCTTTGCCATTATGGTGGGTTGTCATCATGCTCCTTCTCACCTCATGTGGCTCTTCTTCCAGGTGATGATGTGAAACACAGTGGAGACCAGGAAGAGGGCGCACAGGCCCATGCCGTACACCCAGGCAGTGACCTTCTCCCAGCCGTTGTCCGACAGACGGTGCAGAAACGCCATGCCCACGAAGGCCGGCACGATGAGGAGCTATGGAGAGGAAATCAAACTATTTCAATAATATACATACATAAAAACACAATACCAGACTCAGGGACAGTTTCGTCCCACAGGCCATAAGACTGTTAAGCACCTGAACTTTTTAAAGAATATCCATAACATTCATCTGTTCGCAACTTACAAATTATTTATCTAATATATCATATTCCAATTACTTGTATATAAATTCTTCTTGCACGATTTCTATTCTATTTGTATTTAGTTGCACTATTTTATCCATTTGAGGAGCCTGTGACCTAAGGGTTTCATTGACATAACTACACTGTAGCTATGTACACATGACAATAAAAGCCGTGAATCCTTGAATGGAAACTACATTAAAAGAAGCACTAGATAAATGAGGATGAATCAAGGTAAATAAATAGGTATAAAATACAATGTTTGCATGACATCAAAAGTTGCTGTCCTTACAGATTGAGATATTTTATGGCAATAGGGACAAACTATGTTTTTCTTTGCACATGGGATTTGAAGGCCACGGTGATATTTTTAGAGCGATCATTTTAATTTGAGATGACGTCAGCGACGGTCGGCCAATAGGGGCGCCGCCCCCCCTCTTCCCACATTTTAGATTGTCATTACAAATAAAATAAAAATATATATTTTAAAAAATATTTTTATTTTTATTTTTAATAAACAAGGTACATATTATATAGTTGGTATCAGAAAAATGTATAAGCTACAATAAAATCTTGTTTAAAAAATTGTGTTACGATGTCTAAAGTTACTGATAAGTCATATGTTTCCTGCCTGGCCGCAGAAATCTTTGCCCGTGTATCATTACCCTCTCTCGTCTGGGCGCTAAGAAAAGAGCCCTAAGTGCAGCAGCAGCCAACCAAGTGCTGACTGTTGCTACCTGAAAAGTACTATGCCGCCGAAACATAATTTCAGCCAATCAGCGTCGTCAGATCTGATGGTCCAAGGGCTACAATTTCAGCGCCCGGACCAAGGCAGTCTGTGAGTTGTTTGGACTCGTATCCAAGGAGACGAAACAGGGAGCTGTCATACACTCTGGAAGCTATCATTAGCAGCTAATATGAAAACTCCGATTTTGACATAAAAATTTAATTATGGGTCATCAATACTTATTTCAAAGTGACAGACACATTGTATTAACCCAGTGGTTCCCAAAGTGGGGGGCGTGACAGGGGGGAGCGAGAGACCAGGAGGAAAAATGGTTATTAAAAAAAAGAAAAAAAAGATTAAAAAAAAAAAAAGAATCAGAATTTGAAAAATTATTGATTCGAAAATAATATGATGCAGTACTACTACGTCTGGGTCTCTGTGTTTCATTAAAGCTCGGCTCTGTGTGTGTGTGGAACGAGCCATTTTGTGTGCATGCACGAGCGAGAGAGAGAGAGAGAGAGAGAGAGAGAGAGAGAGAGAGAGAGAGAGAGCGCACCGGCACCGGAGGTCGTAGTTGTTAGCTTCTGGTGCTAGCGAGCTACGCTAGCGGATATAAGGAGTTTTTTCAACAACAGAGTGGAGGAGAGTCCTCTCCTGTCAGAATGAGAGACTCAGTGAGCTAAAGGACTCTCAGTGTTATCTCAGTGGGTCTCAAACGTTTTGGTCACCATTAATGTACATTAAGGACTGCCCAATGGCCCGGGGCCATCTAGTATTTAGCTCGGGCCATGAAGCCTCACCTGCTGGTTGCCCGATCGGGCAATCTATTATACCAGTATCATGCAGCTCGCNTATTATATAGTTGGTATCAGAAAAATGTATAAGCTACAATAAAATCTTGTTTAAAAAATTGTGTTACGATGTCTAAAGTTACTGATAAGTCATATGTTTCCTGCCTGGCCGCAGAAATCTTTGCCCGTGTATCATTACCCTCTCTCGTCTGGGCGCTAAGAAAAGAGCCCTAAGTGCAGCAGCAGCCAACCAAGTGCTGACTGTTGCTACCTGAAAAGTACTATGCCGCCGAAACATAATTTCAGCCAATCAGCGTCGTCAGATCTGATGGTCCAAGGGCTACAATTTCAGCGCCCGGCCCAAGGCAGTCTGTGAGGTTTTTTGACTCGTATCCAAGGAGACAAAACAGGGAGCTGTCATACACTCTGGAAGCTATCATTAGCAGCTAATATGAAAACTCAGTTTTTGACATAAAAATTGAATTATGGATCATCAATAATTTTTTCAAAGTGACAGACACATTGGATTAACATTCAGCCGTGTTTCTCGTTTTTGATCAGAATAACAGCAAAAGGTGAGCATATCTCCGTGTTTTGCTACCTAAAGCTACGTCGTGTGATGTCTGTATTTGCTTCCCCTGTCGCGAGTTCTGTTCGCTCAGTGATGATACTTATATTTCTAGAATCTCAGCTTGTTAGCTAAGCTTGTTTGTGCATATCCGATAAGTAAATCGATCGATTTATACCTAGATTCCATTTATTCGCTCAGGGCTCATTTAGCAAAAGGTTAGCTTCTTGTGAGACTTGTGTTTTGTTTCGGTAAACATGGTTCATATCATCAGTTAGCTGAGTTTTTTCCCGTTAAATGAGTATGACACATGAATAGTTAATTACATTTTAAGAAGCCCTGAGACACAGTTTCGTGAGAAAAAAAACGGCGGGAAAAAAGCCCCGGTGTTCTGCAGTTTGTGTGGGCCTACTGTACTGTTGCACAGTTTATGCTGTAGAAACTATGTCCAGGACAAGGTGTTTGGAAGTTTTGGAAGATTCATAGCTAACCACACTGAAGATTATGGAGGTATTGATCAGTCTTCTCATATTTTTAAGCCTCAATTTGCCCTTTGCCCTTCCCCCCCTAACATCCCCAGAAGTCATAATTTAAGGGGTCATTTCTCAAAAAAAAATCTGGAGGAGCATCCCCCCGTACCACCCTAGTATTGTTTGGTCACCATTTCCACAGCCCCACCTAAAAATATTTTCCAGCAGTCGCCACTGGATGACGTCATTATCATCCTCTTCCCTAGAAAATAAAAGATTAGTCCCATCCACTCACTGCATGGGTGTAGCAGTTTGCAGCATGCTCATAGCAGGTGGGCTGGTAGCGGCAGTTAGCAGAGGCCCGTCTGTTCATGAACCTGAAACACACACATAAACAACACAACAAATAAATAACAGTGGTAGTTTGATCAAGCATCAAATTGGAGGATACCTTTAAAACAGTGCTCAGTAGTATAAAGGATTATGCTTTAAGGTTGACTTATTAGAGATATAATGTGCGCAGTCACATTCTTCACAAAAATGAGAAACACGAGCTCTCAAGAAGGGAGATAGGAATGAAAATAAATAAAATGGCTGTAATATTAATATAGAAACCATACACAGATACCTGTTCTAAGTGACTGACCATGACATCCTTATTGTCTGATTTTAACCTGCTTGAGATGTAATGACTTAACTAATAATATATGTATAACTATGGCTAAGACTACTCTTGTGTTGACGACTTTATTAAATGTATGGCCATTTCACAAAATACTGATTATTGTGCTATACATAACAATTGCCATTCACATTTAAAATGTTTATTAAAGTGTACTGTCTGTACTGATCAAACACCAACAAATATACCCAATTTCAGTGATTAACACCGAAATCAAAATGAGTTGAAAGTGAATCATTATTAAAATTGCATTCAATTTAAATGACTTTGTCCCCATTATGACACAGCTATACAGGAACTTTAACCAACATGTTAACCTGAAATGAAAGCATGTTTTGGCTGCTAACGGTCAGGATGAATGAGGCAACGTTAACCAACCACACCTGGCATTATTAAAAGGCAAATATTATTAGCAATCCTAGCTTGACAGCCCAAAACATTATTTTAACAGTGATATATTTTGATTTACAAACCTCTGAAAGCTGTTCACTCTCTTCATGTCAATGCCTTATTCACCAGAGGAAGCAAATAAACAAAATCAGCAAACAAAAGACCTACAAAGCCCCGCTCCACAAAGGGAAGAATAAAACAATAAACTGTCTTGACAAGCCAAAGGAAACGGAAGGCCTAGCATTAGCTTGTGGCTAACGTTATGCTACTCATTAGCTAACTTTCTCTACAGCTACAAGGCATCGGCAGCATCAATACTACGACTACAAAGGCACCGTTTTAGTCTTTTCCTTAATACCATTCTGTTAAAAATACTGGCTTACTGCCTCGTCTTTAAGCTAGAAATATCCATAAGCACCAGCAGAAGCCAGAACAAACCGAAAAGACCCCTGCAAGCAAGCAGCTCCGCCGGTCAATGACAGGCTACTCCCCGCTGTGCCGCTCAACAAAAAACATGATTTCTTTTTGTGTCTCGCCGCCCGAACAGTGGTGAGACATTTAGTGGCAGCGGTTTAAGCCAATGAGCATCGAGACTACCGGCTAAGTGGCCAATCAGGTCTTAGGTAGGCGGGGTCCAGAATAGGAACATCACATTCACATTCAGAGAAATATGCAAATATAAAAATACACAATGTTTATGTGAAATGGAAAATAAGAAATATAGAAATACTGTATAATGTTGATCTATTTGTCGTGTATGTGTTTTGCTGTAAGTGACTTAATATGTGTTGTGATGATAAGTGACCAATTTGTGATTGTATTTAAATGTTTGTAGACTTTTCACCCCCCCCCTCTACAAATGGGTTGTACATTTGTAATTAATGGTGTCATGTATTATACATCCTTTACTTCATAGATTAGATATAAATACTTCAATTAAAGTAGTCCTGTCTATACATTTACAACTGCAGAGTTGACGAATTACTGTAAGAAACACTTAATAATTACTTATTTTATATTTAAAAATTGCTGAGTTAATAGCTTTTTCGAGAGCTAGAAACCAACTATGGCTTCATTTTATTTTTTTAGAAAAATTTAATGGCAATTGACTTTGACTTTATACAAGGTTTGTAAAGGAGGAGGAACACTTGTTGACCTAAAAAGTTGACTTAATAGGAGGTGGTACAGTACTAGACAGCATTGCATAAGAAGCTCCAAAATGTCAGCTTGCGAAGTTTATTTGGAAATTTAAAAAAATAAAATAGAAACCTGTCACATGATAACATAACATTTGATATTGTAGAGAGGCCATTAATAGCCTGGTTAGCAACGCTGAGCGTGTGGTTAAGCAGAATGACATTTTGTTTGAGTGTAGGAATGCAATAGTGAAACAAGTTGTGTTACAAAGTACTTTCATATAAACTGACAATCGCTTGCATTTTTAGATAAAACAATTGTGTTTAGATGTTTATCAACTCAACTTTTCACAATCTGTATCTGACAATCCTGGCATTTTTGGTAAAATGTGTACAGATACCAAAGATGCTCTTGGTAAGCAAGTTCCTCTCTGTTGGAGGAGTTGATGCATGCATACCACACTGATTGCGTTAACATCCACCGTAGCTTAAGCCTTAACAATTTACAGTAACTATTTGACATGTTTTTTACAGAAAGATATCAAAGTCAGAAGTCTCTTCAGCATGAGTTATTGCAGCAGCAGCCCAATGTTGCAGCAAGTGACAGAACCACACAGTGAACTGTACACACACAGGCTGTAACAGCAGCACAGTTACATAACAGCACAGTAACTTGATCAGTGACTCTTAGATATAACAGAGGCTTTATGTAAGACCAAAGTGCAATCCTCGGGCTTAATGAAGTTCATGCAGTACACTCTGCTATTGAATGCTGCTACACACAACAAGACACCAAATGAAGCCTTAGTATATTTTGTCTTAAAATGTTATCCTATGGGCACTTTGATAATGTTTTTCTGTCAGCAGATACAGATAGCCACTTTCTCTTGAAATGTAACTGACAAAGATACATCTAAAACAAGTTCATAGCAGAATGGTGATTTAGCTTTTTAAATAATCTGGGCCTTTGTGGTTAGTCTGTGCCAGTGAAAACAAACAATGGGATTGATCCAGGCAAAGAGAAAAAGCTCATTGTGTAGTTTAAAAAAGGACATTAGCACTGACAACAGGGGCATGTGAGAGGCCATATGCCAGGGGACAGAGTCTCCTTGTTTCTCGCTACAGTCTGCTTCATCCGCACGCTGCTTCGCTAACACCTCTAATGTGATACAGACCTGAGAGCTGCAGGCTGGCAGCGTGTCAGCGGCTCAGAGACCTTCCTGTGCTGGCCGTAAACAATCCCCATCCAACTCACTGTGATTGGGGGTTTCCTGTCTCTTTAGAGAACAATTGTATGCCGTTCTGAGCCATTATTTGATTTAATTAAGAATTGAGCTAACATCAAAACTATAAAAAAAAAAGTTTAACATTGTGAGAAAAGATTTTGGCCATGGTGTGGTGGTCTGTGCTCTCCTATTTCCTTTTTGGGTTTTGGTCATTGTTAGAATAGAGTACTCTAAAATACCTGCACTTCCATTACACTTTTCTTCTCAAGACTTAGCATGTTCAGATTAAGCCTAATAGGTAATGCACGGATTTAGCAATGCCCTCCTATGACATAGTCAGTGTATAATGGGCTGAACACTTTTACAAAATCATTACAGCAGAACCAAAGATATCTTCTTTTCAATTTCATGCATTCTTTATCAAAACATGGTTACTAAATCAGTCACAATGCCTCTCAACCACCGACAGTTGGTAGGGGGATTTGGGTGTTATGCTATAGTGGCGGCTAATGTAGCCTCAAGTAACAGATTTCAAGCTGAGGAAAGAAGCAAGCCACAGAGGTCTAAAGTCTTTAGCCTAACCAGCACTGACTCAATTGACATAAATTGAGGAAATGTAGTGGAGAGTGGGGCAAGATAGAGACAATTTCTACTTATGTTGTCCTCTTGGCAAGGAACAATTAGATAGAAGTCAAATGACAACAACAGGATGTATTCTGTCAATATAAAATGATGCATCTATCACAAAGGGCCATGAAAATATGACTTCTTAAATTAAAGTGGTCTTGTCGCTTAACTTGCCCCATACAGTATAAGGGATAAATTAAGCCATCTAAGGGTTTATTCAATAATTGACTTTTTCAAGTTCAAACCTGAGTTGGTTGCTAGAGGAATGTTGTTTCTGTCTGCTAATTCAAAAGCCAGTTCACAGCATTTCTTCCGAGTAAAGCCATGGAACTGGTCAGACAGTTTTTTGATCTGCAAGGTCCTTCTCTCTCCTGTGTGAAGACCCTCTTTGTCTCTGCTATTCAACTGTACCATACTTTTTTTCACTTCCTTTTCCATTTTCCTTTTATGTATCTACACAGGGTTGACCTGTCCATATTTCGGTCTTTTGCCACTGCTCTGATGGATTTTCCACCCTGGCCATCAGTGGCTGCTCTCTCCATTGTATCATACGTTTAACCCTCAATACATTTGCGTTGCGTTGAGCATTTACTTTGACAAGCAAAACATTTACCACTTTACCATGTGCTTCCCTTCATCACAGCCAAATAGAACAACTCAGTTCCCTAGATAAATGGGGTGGGTCCACTTACCCAGTGGCTCATCTTACCCCAATCTCCCTCTCTCTATCAGAATTCCAACTAGACATGTGACCATAATATATATATATATATATATATATATTGAATCCTATTTTAGCCCAATCCCTAAGTCAATCTTCTCTCTATATTCAATGGTAACCGGGAACAAGTCTGGCCAGTTTTGTGGGGCTTGTTAGAACATGGCAAATTACAACTGTATCCTTCTGAACGTCACCTCGCCCTATTCAGTTACATTAAAACCAGTATGAAGGGCAAGTTTAAGCTTTAATTTCAGTGCAATCTCATGCTACTTCACTGTTTACCTGCAGAACAAATGTCCTCTTGCCGTTCAACAGTCGAAATAAAAACTGATGCACTGTGTTTGGAATTGGAGTTATTCTTGCAATGTGCCATCACCCTGTCTGGTACAGTAGAGCAGGGGTTCCCAAAGTGGGGGTCGCGAGATGATTACAAAATTTAAAAATTAAAAAAAAAAAAAAAATTTATAAAAAAATTTGTATTCTTTTTTTTTATAATTTTTTTTTTTTTTAATATTATTAATAATAACGTTTGCAGACAATAATGACACTCCCGCGAGAGTGTAGAAAACTCACGGGCTGAAAAGTTTGGGAGCCCCTGCTTTAAATCATTATGCAAGTTATTCCTATTATATTTACATTTATACATACATATAAAATAACCTCTCTTCATTCTCGTTTTCCAAGACTAAATTATTCTTCTGCTTTGTTTTAACTCCTGCTCCAAACCATTCCATAAAACCACCCC
>NW_011362246.1:13353-15439 GCF_000735185.1 Notothenia coriiceps
TAGCATATGTGGGGGCTGGACCTGTATTTTACAGGAAAGGAGTGAGCAGAGAGTAGAGTAGTTGTCGATTCTTGTTCTGTTTTCTGTGAATATCTGCCTCACCCTCTCAGACTTTAAGTTGCGTGCGCTACTAAAGAGACGTGTTACCATGGAAACCAAACAATGGTGTAGCTGTATTAACGTCCGAGTGGAAATAGTCGTGTGTAAATCTGATTTTGTCAGAAATCGGGAGAAATGCGGGAGAAATATGACCCCGGGAGGAAATCGGGAGAAGGCAATGAAATCGGGAGTCTCCCGCGAAAATCGGGAGGGTTGACAAGAATGTTGGTATCACATATCACCTATAACCTACTTGTTTGCAACTGCCCTTTTAAGACACTTAAAATCGTAACACTTTTTTACTAAGGTATTTACTTACGTATTTGATGGCGTAAAACCAAAATATCTTTGAAATATCTTCTGCTAAACCACCAACCATATATCAGGCTTCTTTAAATTGCCATGCTATACCCTTCCACCACATTTCCTTAAAATCTGGCAGATAGTTCTTCCATAAACATTCTGATCAACAGACATACAAACAAAAAACCTAACCTCCTTGTCAGAAGCAATAGAGTGGTGCAGGGATGACATGTTTTTGTAGGCTAACCCAGAAGTTAGCATAGCAAGGGCTCCCTCGGAAAAACGTCTATGGGATTCTTCCGACCGCTAAGTTAAAAATGATTATTCAGCGTGATGACGTTGAGTAGTTTATTTAGTCACTTGTTAGCAACTAACGTTTTAAAACACATAGAAGCTTTAAACATTTATGAAAATCTCTTCAGCTTCCGTTAACCACAGATAATCTATCAAGTGTTTAAAAAAAAACACACTCAAAAAAACATTGAATTCAAGACGAGGAAACACGGAAGTGCTGAAATACAAACTCAATTTTGGGTTTTAGGACTTATTTCTGCACCACTCTATCATAATGAAAAATATATTTTTTCCCCAATAAACATTTGGAAGTTGTAAAGGTAATAATCTTTATGATCCTAACTTTATTTTAACCCCTTGTGTGGTGTTCGGGTCAAATTGACCCGATTTCCATTTTCAATGAATAAAAAAATATAGAAGGATATTTTCGTTCAACCTGAAACTCAATGGCCGGGGCTTATTTATTGTGAAGGACATGTGGAATTGTTTTTATTTTTTTCCACTTATGAAAAAATGCCCACCCGCATTTATGTCCTTCATAAGAGGTTCGGGTCAATCTGACCCGGATACAATACCAGAACAGACAGACAGAGAAAAACACACACAAACACACAAACTAAAGAAACTGCCCCCCCTCGCACCTGCACACCGGAGGAGGGACTAAACATAGACATAACCTCAGTGTAGTAACAGTGTAGTGCGTCTGCACTACACTGTTACTACACTGAGGTTATGTCTATGTTTAGTCCCTCCTCCGGTGTGCAGGTGCGAGGGGGGGCAGTTTCTTTAGTTTGTGTGTTTGTGTNACTGTCACGGTCCGACGCGCGTATTACCATTGCCAGCCCTCGCGGGGTAGCTCCCGGACACAGAAGGAATCCGCCGGAGGTTGGGAGACCCGGCTTCAGTATGAAGCTGCCTGGGACTGCCGACGCAGCTTCTACTAGAAGCCCGCTAACTGAGGTAACACATCCGCCGAGGACACTCTCAGCTCCACCGCCCCATGTTTTGTATTTTGTGTTGCCATAAGTTTAGTTCTCTCTGCCTTTTGTGCGCTGGGCTAATGCTAATGCTAAAATGCAGATGCGAAGGCATAATAAAATGGCGGCTCACAAAACCTTTTCAAGGGAGGTTTTTTAATGGGCGTGGTTTGTAAATCCGCCCAGCCAATAAGAAATAGGAACCTTTTTCCTCACACGAAAGTCCTGCTTCTCTAGCAGGGACGGAAAAGGGGGTAGAAAGGTTCTTGACTGAACCAATTTAGTTCCCGGCTTTTTTGGTTGGTGACGCAAATATACGTAGTTCTGGTGAACTATTGTGGGGAAAAGTATCCCGGTGTGAACGCGGCTAATGGGAGTCTCCGGTTTGGGAAATTTTTGGTTTCGCACCTATA
>NW_011362246.1:15464-26088 GCF_000735185.1 Notothenia coriiceps
ACGGACAAAGACAGTTGGACCGAACCAAAGCTGTTTGTCGGCATTGTTCAACTAAAATCGGTTACGCGGCTGGCAATACATCAAATTTGCACAGTGCACACTCATTTAAAAAGGCATCAGCCGAACGTGAATATCACCGGTACCAAAAAAAAAAAGACTGAAGTGCAAACCCAACTTCCACTAGCATTTAAGCCTCCACCACTCGCAAAAAGTTCAGACCGAGCCAAAGCTATTACAAACGCCAAATATCCTTATGTTGCCATGTTAGCAAAGCGCTACTTGGCTGTATCTGCTACCTCTGTCCCTAGCGAGAGGGTGTTCTCCACAGCAGGAGACATTGTTAGTGCC
This sequence comes from Notothenia coriiceps, assembly GCF_000735185.1. Lineage (NCBI taxonomy): Eukaryota > Metazoa > Chordata > Actinopteri > Perciformes > Nototheniidae > Notothenia > Notothenia coriiceps. The sequence goes on from NW_011362246.1 coordinate 15,813, forward strand.
AGCAGATCTGCCCTTTCGGCAAGCAATGTGGACAAGTTCATTTTTCTTTAAAAAAACATGAAAATACAATGACAAGCAAGTCATAATGTCAAACTGGCAGCTTAGGTACGAGTACAGTACAGTTCAAATACAGATTATTTCAGTTCATCGAAATGCTGCACCTTAATGTTAATTTTATTATATTTTGTATTTATTTGAGTGAATATTCACAGTTTAATAATAATTAAAAACCCCAAACTAATAGTTTATGTTTTGTGATAATTCTTTCTGCTGTACCGAAAACGTACCGAACCGAACCGTGACCTAAAAACCGAGGTACGTACCGAACCGAAATGTTTGTGAACCGTTGCACCCCTACTGGATATAGTACTGTAGTTTAAGATTGATAGAGGTTGATGTGTCACTTCAATATTGGAATTGATGCTTTTTTCAGGAGACCTTATACTGTCTTGAAGGTTCTGCAGTCAAAGTATGAAATATCACTCTCTTAGCATATTCAATGACTCGTACAAGATGAATGGCTTACCTACTCGTATGCTACCAGATAAAGTTGAATGGAACAGTATCTTTATTTTTTCTTGAGTCAACAGAGTACACAAAATGTATATACAACCCAAATTGTCATGAATATTAGACCATTAAACAGTAGGCTACAGAATATCAAATGAATACCACCATGTAACAACACAATATCATCCAACAAACAAATCTTTCCTTATGTAAAAGGAGCAGAACTTGCTGAGTACTAAATACGTGACTCACTTATAGGGTTGCAAATGGTTGGAACATATTACGACAATTTCAGTATCAATATAAGAAATGTAAATATTAACTCAAATCAGGGAGCAGTAAACATATCACAAAGCTAGATCTTTTTTTTTTTTTGTTAAAATTATGCCAATTGTATTGATTATACTTCTAGCATTATTATTATGATATTGGGTTAACCAGCAGATCTTGTGTATATGATGTATATGATGTATATATGTTTTTTTAACACCTACTGCTAGTTTTCTAGCTATTTATTATTATTTGGGTTGGATCTTGAAAAAGCATGCAAATTAAGACATTTTAATAGCAAATGTAATGCCATATTTATTTTACAAATTATGGATTTATTTGACAAACTAATTGAGAATAATTCTGATAATGTTAAATGGTAAGTCAACACGGTGCTACTAGCCCAAGTATCATTGTTCTTTTTAAGTATGCACTTTGTGTTTTGGTTTAATCTCTCGTCACCATGCTTTCTGTCCTACAATCAGACAATCAGAAGTTTGAATCGATTATCTGATTCAAAATCTGGTGAAATATTTTTTTGGTTGGTATCTTAAAGGTGGGGTAGGTAATGTTGGAGAAACCAGCTCGAGTGCGCTAGAATTTGAAAATACACAGACGGAAAAATCTACCTCTTCCTTACAGAGCCCCTCCTTCAACACACAGGCACGCGCACATGACCAATGAGGGCACGAGATAAGTTTGTGCACAGATGGAAGGCTGACAGGCAGGTAGGCCATCCAATTATTTTAGCTTGTTATGTTCACATTTCGCACCCTTTGGTAATGTTCGGGTCAAATTGACCCGGGACATATTTCAGTGTTTAAAACAAATACAGAACTATATTCAACTGACATAGAACATATATAAACAAAAAGCAAATAAAAACAATTAACAGTCACTATTCATGAAATACAGTATATCCGAAAAATATATTGATGAAGTGACGCTGCAGAACATAATGTGAGTCAATGGGCAAGTCCGTTTAGGAAACACATGATGTACAGAACTTCTTTGTGTGTATAGCACAGATGTACTTGTTGCAGTTGCTGCATGTAGTCTGTGTCTTGGAGTCCTTTGAGGGTCCACAGACCTCACAGCTGGCTGTGGGGGTCTTCCAGAAGCTGACTGTGGGGATCTTCTTGCGGCTGGCTGTGGGGGTCATCCAGCAGCAAGTTCATCTTCCAATTTGCTGTCAAATTCTGAGTTTACCTCCACATTATCCTCATCTTCAGAAATGTCTTCCTGTTCCACTTCACCGTGTTCTTCTAATGCATTCCACTCACTCTCATCCATTATTAGCTCCAAGGCTCTCAGAGCAGAATATATTTTGGCCATTTTGTTGGTAGATAATTGTAGTTCTGCACTACACTGTAATGTGAGGTTATGTCTCTGTTTAGTCCCTCCTCCGGCGTGCAGGTGCGAGGGAGACAGTGCGAGAAAATGTAAAGTGTTTGTACATTTCTGGAAGATCTAAAATGTTTATAATGTTCTAGGATAGTTTTGTGTACACACTACAAAGGGTAAAGATCAAGGGAAAACAGGATCACACAGCTTCTCTATGTGTGTGTGTGTGTGTGTGTGTGTGTGTGTGTGTGTGTGTGTGTGTGTGTGTGTGTGTGTGTGTGTGTGTGTGTGTGTGTGTGTGTGTGTGTGTGTGTGTGTGTGTGTGTGTGTGTGTGTGTGTGTGTGTGTGTGTCTGTGTCTGTGTCTTTAGTTTGTGTGTTTCTGTGTGTATTTGTCTGTCTGTCTGTCCTGGTATTGTATCCGGGTCAGATTTACCCAAACCTCTTATGAAGGACATAAATGCGGGTGGGCATTTTTTCATAAGTGGAAAAAAATAAAAACAATTCCACATGTCCTTCACAATAAATAAGCCCCGGCCATTGAGTTTCAGGTTGAACGGAAATATCCTTATATTTTTTTTTATTCATTGAAAACGGAAATCGGGTCAATTTGACCCGAACACCACACAAGGGTTTAAATGATTGGTCGTGCTTTTTACAGCGCCACGGCTTCCACAGATGACATTTTTTAATGGATTTTTTTGTCTGACACCCCCAGGAATAAGTCCTTGCAAACCTACCCTAGCGTCCCACAGACAGGGTCGCCCCGACCGAGACTCGTAACGTTCTACAACTTAGCAAAAAAGGATAGCGTACAACGAGTACGGTTTAAGAACTCAAATGGAGGTGCTGTGGAATAGCGGTAGAAAGTCCTTACAGAAGGCTGAAACACAGGGGATGGCGAATATTGTACGTGATATCGGTCGTCAAACTTCTGACCACTAGGTACAAAGATAGTTTTTCGGCTAAGGTCGATTGTTCGAACCAGAGCCAGGGCAAAATCACGCTATGTCAAAACCGTGGGTGTTTTAATGAAGTGAACCCAAACATTTGTTATATAACTTATGGGTGTAACATGGAAATTGTAAGACGTAAATGTAAAAGTATAAGTTCTGTTTAGTTCTTTAATAGTTACCTTGTAAAGATATCCTCAAATTATGAGTTGAACGTCTATTCAGACGAAAGTACGGGGTTCCACCACAACACCAAAACCTAGTGCAAGTGTAATTTCCCACCCCATCCATTCAAACTCTTTGGCCGGAGGACTCTATGACTCAAAAATATAAAGGTACATTTAACGTGAATCCATTATAGGCTGTTACTTATAGAATNGAACGCATCCCTGTGACCAGCTCTCATAGTATGCCTCTTGTCCAATGAAATGACTTGGTCGCTCTATGATGCGTTGAACCCAATGTGAGCAAATTACTCTGAATGCTGCAACGCAGCACCTGAGATTACTTCCAAAAAGTTGTTCACGTTCTCAATTTTTTACGTTTAGCGTTATATTCGTTCGGTTCACTTCGGTACACACATGTAACGAATCGAAGGGCCCGTACCGAATAATTTGGGGATTTTAGCTAGGGATGCACCGATGCTACATTTCTTGGCCAATGCCGATGTTAAGAATAACAATTTGGCCGATGCCGATACCGATGTTTTAATGTAATTTATTTCCACTGTTGTTATTCCACTTTCTGCCAGGAAAAACTAATCATTTTCCTCGCAAAATGGTTTCAGTTTCAAAGGCTGAGCAAGTTTGTTTTATAACATCATAGTACTTTCTTTAGAAAGTACGCAGCAGATCACCTGCAGCTCTGCCCGCTGTGAGGGGACCGGTGATCGGAGCAAAACACACATTTAGAGTTAGACCTATCACACTTAGCTATTTTATCTACCTCTGAATCTACCTAAACTAGTTATAAATATGTTTATTCTTTACTCTCGGATCACTCATTACTGGATCAGCGAGCTGCATGAGACGGATACGGACCGGCTGTCAGGAGAGGGGGAGGGAGAGAGAAAGGAAAATAGAGCGCTCCGTTCCGTGTCAACGGAACACTTTTTGCACATTTCTAATGTCATACAATAAGCAATAGACATTGAACAAATTAACCACTATTATAATTTTTGCATCATCACTGATGGTCTGTTGACTTTCAAAATGCAGCTCTTTTTGTACATTGTAGGATTGTCAATAGAAATAAATGTGCATTGCTTAGACACTTGTTAAATTGTGGGTTTTTTTAAGGGCTCTAAATACATTAGACACCTGAATAAAATGGCAGTAAATGTAGTGATAAATAGGGAGTGATTGAGGGCACAGCCTTAGTCACGGAACTCTAAAAAACAATCACAGCCAGAATCAATGGACCAGCTGAGTGGGTGTGAGGGCCTTCAACACTGTAAAGAACGAGTACTTTTGATAGTCACGTACATGTATCTAACAGCTTCTGCACAGTAGGCCTATCTCTTCACTATACATTCTATCATTTAGGTTTAGATATATTTCATTGCCTCTAATTGGCCATTATGGTATCGCTGCTGTATAGATGCGTGTATGTTCACCGCTCTTCCCCTGGGTAGAAATCACGAGGGGAGCCAGAAGATAGAAAGACTAATCTATCCAGACTTCTACAATACGCCTCCCTATCCATCTCTGCCTCTCCATCTCTCTCACTCTTTCATCCCGTTGATCCCATCTCATGGCAGAGTGATCTTCATTTAATGCAACAACCCCTCTGTGCTGTGGTGTTTGTTTCCATGTTTTTGTATGTGTGTGGCCAACAAATCCAACACACTCCCTTCCTAAACTTTATTTCTTTAAATCTTTCTTAACCTCCCTTCCCCTGTCTTGTTCACTATATCTCCCCTCCTACCTGTTTCCCTCCCTGCATCCCCCTCCGGTTCTCCCTTCCTGCATCCTCTCTCTCATCCATGCAAAGCAGGCAGACCCATCATTACCCAGCATGCAAGTATTGATCCGCTGTCCCAGTGTGCATGTGTTATTTTAAGATGCTCAGACCTGCAATCAGTGTGTTAATGATAGTTATCGCCAAAGCGACAAGCTCCGTGTGGTTATTCCAGGCCGGCCACACACACACACACACACACACACACACACACACACACACACACACACACACACACACACACACACACACACACACACACGTTGGGGGTGTGTGGAGGCATGCTGGTGTTCTAATGAGGGTGAGTGCTGCTCTGGGGCACATTGGGTCAAATCTGCAGTGAGGATGCTTCCTGCTGTCTGTCATAAAAAAACGAGCTCACACACAAGAGCTGCTGCAGGTGAGTGTGTGTGGGTATACTACACAGGTATACATGCTGGCTGAAACATCCACAAACATACAGTACTATCCTCATAGGAGAGTTCGTATGGTATGTTATGAAAATAAGTGTTGTAGTTTTACGTGTTGTCCTACAAATGTCCAGCAACACGAATAGTAAGTACTTTGGGTTCAAATATGTTTGTTTTTACATAACAAAATCTTGTTTAGATGCTTTTATGCAAAGCAACTCACTTTTACTTCCTGTAACATAGTGACACCACTATGCAACACATGTCATGTGCTTATTTTGGCTAGCTCTCCATCACATTGTACGTGATAGGCAGGACATCTCTGAGCATTTCACCAATCACAACAGAGTCGGCCAGCTAGCTAGAGCAGACTGGGCTCTGGTTTCAGACAGAGGGTGAAAAGAGGAGCTGCAGCACAGGCAGTATGAGGACAATAAAGCGATTTTTGAACATTAAAGCATGGACACATGTCACAGTAGAGACACTACATACTGATATTAACCTGAACATGAACCCTTTGAGTCACCTGACTTCCTTGGATGCAACCCTGAACCTGCTCACTGTATATTGCCTGACTCTCCATATGTTTCCAATCGCACACAACATCTTACGGGGTGGATGTAGGGATGCAGTCAAAGAGACCAGGTGATGTTGTCCGTGTCCATGAACACCATGGCTATGAAGATATTAAACAGTCTGATATTAGATATTTAGGGATTGCACCCAGCCTGTTTAGATCATCTTTTTTCAATCTTGAACTGACCTAGACATAAATAACAGCTGAGTGTGTTTGTGTGTAGTAAGGCCCTGTGTGTGTTTGTGAGGCTGTTTAGCTGAGGCTTTGACTCGCTCTGGACAAATGACTTCTGAATTTCCCCAAAACATGGCAATTTCAAATTCCCATCAACGTACGGTAACCTAGCCGCTGCGCCCAAAGACACACACACACACACACACACACACACACACACACACACACACACACACACACACACACACACACACACACACACACACACACACACACACACACACACACACACACACACACACACACACACACACACACACACACACTCTTGATATATTACAGGATGCAGGTGCTGCACCCCCACCACACTATCCTTTCCTGAAGCAAATCCATATTTTCACATACACACAAATGTGCCACACACACATTGCTTTGCCAGTATGGATAAGCCCTATTTGGCAGTGTTGAGGAAGATGCATTTCAGAGGTAAATGACATCATTACCATATAAATGACTTTCAGCCACACACACACACACACACACACACACACACACACACACACACACACACACACACACACACACACACACACACACACACACACACAAAATGACGGGGTTTGGAGCCCGCAGGATGGAGGCCAAGCCAGAGCTATTGGAGTAACAGCAATGCAACACATAGCATACAGCATGCTAGTGAATTGAAATCCAGTTACTCTTTATGACCACTTCAATTAATGAGTGTTGCTTTAATGCTCACTCATGTGTAGAAAGCTTAATTTGCGCAGAGAGGCTGAGTGTAAATATATGTTCTTAGGCACCTTAGCATTCAGATGTATTTTAATCACATTCACACCTTTGAGTTTCCCTGGATAACACGTCTATTTACTACCGGCCACTACTTATCTTCAAGCTGGTACTTGCTATTTTATTTGTGTATTTTTGTTACAATGGAGGTTGTTATTTCGCTTTCCCTTCTATCTCTTATTCAGCTGCAGTGCCTACACAAGTTGCTGTAACCACTGTATGAATTACATCATGGCTGAAACCTGGGAGACAATTTTCTGCTCAATATTGTCTGCCAAATGACGTCAGTCACCACATATAGGAGGTTTTTGTATCGGTCTTTTTAGCAATGCTTTCGTAAGAACAGGTACCGCAGAATTCCCAGGAACAATACAGAAAATGGTAGATCTAGGGGAAACATTTCCTCTACAAAGTATGCGTACAAGGGTTGGTTGAATTAACTTTTAAGCTGCATTCACGTAAAACGCGGTAAAGCATCTGTAGGCTGTTGTTAGCGTTGTGTTACTATGGAGAGCAGTGTCGCCCGTCTATAAGCAGAAGCACAGTGCTCGGAGTCACACTGCTCGAAATTGTCGCAAAGCACTGTGCTCAAAGTAAAAATTATTTCGACTTTGACATTCTTTATCGCTGACCTTTCACTGCCAAACCAAGCAGATGACAGATGTACGTGATCAAGCTAGCATGGAGGTAACCATGGACACAAAACGTAACTATCTGTTTTCACAGAAAGGCACTGCGCTCAACCTCACGGAGTAGTAGCAATTCGCATAGCATGAGATTGCAGCTCAAGGGTTCGAAAAGTTTGAGTTTTTTGGAAGTAGGTTGATTGATTTACTTCTACATAGTCATGAGTTGCTGGTCAACTGTTGGTGAATCCTAGCATCAAAGCATCCCCCTCCAATACATATGTTAGAGCAGGCATCTCCAACCTTTTTTAGGATGAGAGCTACTTTCAAAAAATAAAACAAGTCGAGGGCTACTTTTACTCCTCTTTTTTTGTTTTTTGCAGTGTATATATTTAGCACATTTTAACATTATTATATGCTGACCTTTAACCTTTGTGTGCTGTTTGGGTCTGTGGGACCCGTTTGCAGTGTTTACTAAAAGAACATGTATTCAGTTTAATTATTTTAACCTGCTTTATTTGGGGGTGGACCTCACCTCCTCTAGGGGGGCCCGGGGGCATGCATGGAATGATTTCTTACTTTATCGTCGAAAAGTGCGGGGGAAATGTCCCCCCTGTCCCCAGTGGAAATTACGCCATGCGTGTGTGTGCGTCAAGTGCAATAAATATATAAGCAAGTTGCAACACACAGAGTAAAACTCTGCCCCTCATGTGCTGTATAGGCTGGCATGATGGCTGTTCAATGGGGCTGATGTGTTGTGTATAATCTGCCAGAAGGAAAATCAGCGGGGAGGTGCTACATTGCTTTTCTTCCCGACTGCAGCGCTGGTCCCGCAAATCAAGCAAGAACGTGATAGGTGGATTCATTGTGGGGGTGGGGGGAGGAGGGGTGTTAGATATAGAGTTGTAGTAAGTAGATAGAGTTCACTATGATTTAGGTTTTGTTTATGCACAGGGTAGATTCTTTTAATCACATTTCTTTTTTTACGTTTACGTCGGAGGGGGGCGAGATTAACCTGAGCTAACAGTTTATGACGAGTACGGCAAATTAAAGTTGTAACAAGCAGTAGCGCTGAGCAAAGTGACTAGTGACTAGAACGCAACCACACACTTGTAAAAAAACACACTTTATAAAGACAGGCAACACTAACCAGGCTTAGTGTGATTCTGTTTACTTGTACCTTACTTTGACCATCCGTTCGCTGTTATTGATCATTGTGGAGAGCAGGCAGACGTTTTGTTTTGTATTATAGCAGCTATCGGATGGAATCAATACATGGGCTGCACAGGTTGTCATGTCTGAATATCACAAGTAGAATCACAATGAAAAATACGCTGGTAAAATGTGCCTGTAGAAAACGGCTTGCCACAATAGGATAGCAACAACAAGTAGTCAAGATAGTCAGTTTAGCTTTGGTTGCTATGCTAACATCACCCATTTTATACCAGAGAAACTTTCATAACAGCGTTGTGATAGCAAACGCATCAATTCAGTCTGCACATATTCACTTATGGGGAATTTGGCGGATATGTATCAGCTGCTTGTGTGACGTCAGACAGTGAATACTTTACAGTAGAGATTGGGTGAGTCCTGATTTCATACGGATCAATTAAAACCGGAACCTAGTAACAAGTGTGATCAACATTTTTTATTAAAGCAAAAGCACCTGTGTAGCGGAGGTTAAGTAACGTTAGTTTAATAGCTGGCAATGGCATTACAACTTTTCGGTTTCACGGTAGGATTTATATAGGCTACCTCTCTTGGTGATTGCTGACTTCATATGACTCGTATGTCCGGATCTTTCATGCTGTGACTCGAAGAACTCAGAGTCCCGTAAAAGGATCCGGATTTGCCATCTCTACTTATAAAGCGGCCTCTGCCGTGAAGTTAACGGGAGAATATAAGCCGGTGGGACGAGCAGCACTGCAGCGGTCGGTAATGGCGCTGAAACACATAATAAACAACAATCACGGCACTCTGGAGAAAAGTAATAGGTTGGAGAAGTATTATTTAATTTAATCTGATACTTCATATGATAAAAGTAACACGATCATCTGACCGACGCAGTCCCCCATTGTTGTTGTTGTGAGTGCCGTTGGGAGAAAAATCAGCGCGTAAGCGGTGGAACATCATGAGCAGCAGCAGCAGCAACCAGTCGGAGCTCCGGGCGGTGGTGACAAAACCGGTTCCGTGTGAAGTGGGCAAGACAGGGCTGAAATAGAGGGTTATGAGGGATTGTCTAAATGCATGATCTGTTTGGTATTTGAGCAAAACATCATCATAGACAGTGGTTTTTTATATATTGTATGTTCTGAAGAGTCTCGAGAGGCCAGTAAGGGTGTGCGACGTGGCTTTAATTGAGCAAATCTGTCCATAAATGTTGTCAGGGGTTATGGCATCAGAATCCTTTTCATAGACATGATGGCCAGGTCATTGAGCCTCTCTTGGCCATAGATGCTCCTTAACCATGGTGTGCAGACGGCGTAAGGCGCTGAAGAAGCGTTCGCAGCTGCTTACGGAATTGTTCAGGGCAACTTGAGGACAGCCTTCAGGGTGGGAACTTGTATGTCAATATCTGTAAACAGTGGCTATGTCAGCGGACTTTCTCTTCTCCACCTTCTCTTGAAAGAAATGTTTAGCAGTTTCT
>NW_011362246.1:26127-27531 GCF_000735185.1 Notothenia coriiceps
GGGGGGTGGGGTGTTAGATAGATATAGAGTTGTAGTAAGTAGATAGAGTTTGCTATGATTTAGGTTTTGTTTATGCATACATTATTTTAATTACATTTCCTTTTTTGTTTTGTGTACTTTATACATTTTGGATTTGCTTGGCGAGCTATTTTTAGAACATGCCGGCGGGCGACTCTCGTTGCCCCTGCGGGCGACTGAGTTGGCTACCCCTGTGTTAGAGTGTAACAACCAACAGTCTCTTAGAAACCAGCAATTAGACCCATCCCAAAGTTGTTTGTTACTAACTAAGTACAAGTACTGTACTTAAGAACAATTTCGAGGTTCCTCACAATATTTAAATTACTTAATACAAAAAAACTCATTAATTTAAATATGTTATCATTGGGATACCCTCCTAGCAGTTTTTAAAACTCATCACCAGCTGCAAAATTAAATTGATGCATCATAGCTTTAATCCAAAAATCTTAAATACAATCTAATTCAGAAATTCTGAATGAGAAGTTCTTCTGCTATGTTCTTATGCTAATACTTAAGTTATTTTATTTCAGTAAGATTTGGAATGCAGGACTTATTACTTGTAACAGAGTAGATACAGAAATTAACTTTTCAAAAACTCTTCTTCTGTGGTGTCTTTATTTTCCCAGCTGTGCTGCCCCTAGTGGTGAATAAAAAGGAGCCCCATCTGTCCAGAAGGGCAGAGTATTGGGTGGACAGAATGTTTTCCCATACAGTATAGTTCTAACAAAGAGCTGTGCGACCTTTCCCCAGATACAGTACCTTGCAATGTGTGAGAGGATCCTAAGTGACGGCTACAAAAGGGAGCAGAGGGGTTTTGGTGTGACACGAGACAACGCTGTGATAGAAGCGCGCTACAGAAGCTTTGCAGACGGCGGCTGGCTGTGTGTAGTGGGCACTAACATTAAGCTGGAACCGGAGACACTTTCTCATGCAGCAAAAAGACAAGAGGAGGCAGGTAGGCGACTCTGACTGCAGCAAAGCCGTGATGGCCGTTATTGTCCTCAAGACTAGGACGGCTTTTATCTGCTCTCCAGGCTCACAAAGAGGGAGAGAGAAAGAGGGGAGGGGGGGGGCGTAAAGAGAGAGAGCACACAGACTGCCTGCGGCTCGCTTTCAACATCTCAATGACTAAACACACACTCCCTCTCGCTTTCTCTTTTTCACCATGTTCTCCTCACTGGTCCTCCCCTCCCTCCCTATCTGTAATTCTGCCTTTTTCTCCTCCTACTCGCTCTCTATCCCCTCCTGCCCCCAGGCCATAAACATCCGCATGTCACACACACACACACACACACACACACACACACACACACACACACACACACACACACACACACACACACACACACACACACACACACACACACACACACACAGACACACACA
>NW_011362246.1:27554-34960 GCF_000735185.1 Notothenia coriiceps
AGGAGAGGACTCTTTAAAGTAGAGACACTACATACTGATATACACCTGAACATCAGCAGGAGAGGACTCTTTAAAGTAGAGACAGATAGAAGAACGACGATGAGGCTGCAAAGCAATCACCAGAGAACAGACACGTCTGGTTACTTCAGCTATGAAGCCAACAACAATGCAATGTATGTTGGTTTTTCTTGCAGCAACATAACAACTTGTCCTAGCAGGAAGTGAGATCCAGTATGCCTTACCAACATGTGCAATAACAATACTCTGTATAGCTGAAACATCTGTAAAGAATCAGTTGTCTTTTAAGGTCTAACATGACACTAAACCCATGTTATATATGTTGCTGAGTTGAGTATTTACATCATCCCAAATGTTTCCAACTTAATCGAGGTTTTGCAGACCAACATGCACACAAACCTATATTACACACTACAGGAAAGGAACAGTTTAAATTAGGTTGCCTGAAATAGAGAAGTATCCAATATGAACATTTTAAAATGCCTCTTAATGTGTTTGGTAATGCAGTTGAGTTATATGGAAGTGTTTTAAAGATGGTGAAAAAATAGTATTATCCTCAAATAAATATGATTTCTTCTTCTGTTTTAAACCCTAATGTAGATCTAGTTGAAACCAGTCAGTCTTATTTAGAAACAATATGGTTAAGACGTTTTAATGTATAATTTACAATGCTACTGCCATACACTTGTTGAGATGACGAGTTGAAGTAGGACATTTAGGACAGGAGGACATCAGCTGTCACTGTTTGTGTGTGTGTGTGTGTGTGTGTGTGTGTGTGTGTGTGTGTGTGTGTGTGCGTGCATGTGATTGGGGTGTGAATTTAGGAGATTTATATCCACAATAGCCAGTTGACTTGCCGTTTACTCGCCGGTGTGTGTGTACATGTGTGCGGTGTCTGAAAGGAAGAAAGATAATGAGTGTGTGTGTTTAAGAGAAATAGAGGCAGAGGAGGAAACAGGAAGTTATTCATTATTTTAGCTCCTATTAGGAGGAACGCGTTGAGTCGATACCCCTGGAGACATGTCATGAACGCCTCTTATTGTTCTTGAGCTGACATACGACGCTGCTCTCCTCCTACCCCGCCTCCATCCATCCTTCTCTCCCTGTCACATGTACTTTTTCCCTCTCTCCTCCCTTCACTCTCACGTCCTCCCTCTCGTTCAATCCCGGGTGTGACATGCACATCTCTCCTCCTGCATCCCTTCGCTTGCCTTTTCTTTTGTTGCCGTTCCTCCAGCACCACCTGTGTCAACCTTTTTTGTCCTAATTTCCCATTTCTGCTGTCTTTTCCTTACCTCTGATCATTTCCCCCCTGGCATTGCCACCCTACCTCACGCTTTACATCCGACTGCTATCCAGCGCCTCCTTTCATTTCTATGATACATTTGACTTCATCTTCACCCACACAGACAAAGCTCAGTCATCTCTGTTGAACTGTCACACTGTTTTTTATGTGTGTGTGTGTCTGCCGTCGGGAGATCATCTGGAAGCTCACATCCTGCCTCGGCTCCGAAGCCGCCTCTGCTTTTATCCCCAGCTCAGTCGCAGTGACTAGAGCCCGCCCTCAACCCACTAAAGCAGCCAATGAGGAGACGGCAGGCCACTTCCTCATTTCAAACAGCATGTGGTTTAAAGAGGCATTGGACAATTACGCAGAGCGCGCGAGAGATAGAGAGGAAAACAGACAGAGAGACGAAGAGAGACGAAGAGAGACAAAGGGAAAGGAATTCCCAGTTTAGAGATACGGCTCTCACTACAAAGCAACAGCCGGGAAAATCCTGTTTGCTGTTGCTATGATGGGTCAGCATGGGTTAATCCAGCTCTGCAGCCCTGCTAATGACCGAGGTTTAGCTCACGTAGAACCCTGAGAAGGTGAACACAGGTTACTACAGGAAACCTGTTCAACACTACAAAGGTATTTGCTATTTAGAATGGATTGAATGCTAATTCTTGGCACTCTGTAAACCCCAACTTAGGCTCCTGTTCATAACAATCAAAGAGGGTCATATTTTGCCGCATTAACTTTTAATGAAGAAAACATGGTCAACATGACTCTATAAAGTTGTACTCATTCATATTTCTTTTTAAAAGTAGTTGAAAAGTCTTTGAGTAATATGAAGGGGTCACTTGTGTCAGGAACTAGGAAGGCACTCAGATAGTATCAATGAATAAATTGTGTATCAAATAGGCGTGGTTTGATTTTGTTCTATCAAATCGATGTGTTTCCTTTTAGGCCTATGATACACTCTTCCACTAAGTTTAATGACATTTGGGAAAGTATTTGTTCCGCTATCCCACTGACAAACCAAACTGAAAACACAAACTCCTGGATGGAGAAAGAAATCAAAAGACTCTCCTGAGCTTTACAGAGTGACTTAGCATCTTTGAAGTCATTGTTTTGGAATAATAGCCTACAGCTTTTGTCTTTTGGTTCAGCTTCACCGACCCTTCCAGGCAAAGAAGGCAGATATTTTCAGGAGAGAAAAAAACCCTCAAATAAACCCACTGTGTGATACCTGTCCAGCACGAAACAGCATGACGGTAAGGTCAAACATTGTGGAGCAATTGACATCTGAATAGCCAGATCTATGCATCTGTAAAGGGGGAAACCAACATGGAACACAGACCCAGAACAGAGTCAATGCTCTGGGTCCAAGTAACATCAACCAGACACACGATTCCAAATGATACCTTTAGCTGCTCTGCTGGGAGAGGGTCAGCCAAAACCACTTTGTAGGGTGATCTTGTTTTTCAAACCATAAGTATGAATAGTTTATTATCCGGAGCTGAGAACGTATTGAGGGTTTTCAGGGAAAATAATGAAGGCCAGTGATAAGATAAGTCCCAAGATTAAGATTGGATTTATCCAAAACCAACAATGCTTTAGAAGTCTATTTCTCTATACAAGTTTACAACTTCCCTGTGCTGTCTGAGCCACAAGCCCATTGGTCCGATTCCAGAGAAATAAACACTAATTCCTTATAAGGAATTGTATTTATTAATTTTTTAACCAAGTGTTTCTTAAACATCAGTAAATATAGCTTTTTGGAGGACTACTTTCTGCTGAATATGCAGTTGGTGCCTAAATCTGGAAGAGGCACCAGAAGGTGGGATTGACTTGAATATTCATATAAAAAAGTGACATTTCACCCAGTGAACAATGTTTTTGGACAACAGTTGATGATTTGGTTAGAAAACGATGGATGCTGATTAATATTGGTCGAATTGATGAAGACCCTTGCCCGTCCCTCAAATTAATAAAGAATGTCAACAGCCTTATACCTATTTACTTATATTCAGACTAGATTGAGACTGCTAATTTCTTGATAATTGTGATTTTCTTGTGTAACAAACACTATTTAGGGGCATGAGAGTAACTTTCAGCGCAATGCATTCAGCGGGACTCAAGTCAAGACAGGAAGATATTTGACCTTGGAATCTGTTAAGAGTCCACACACACACACACACACACACACACACACACACACACACACACACACACACACACACACACACACACACACACACACACACACACACACACACACACACACACACACACACCTACTGTCCCCCAGACAAAGAAGGGAGTACATCCCCGTGCCCCTGGGGGAGACCTGATTCTGTACCCACCCCTTAACCCCCACATGAATGCACACAAACACACACACACACAGATATTAACCCACCCCCATGCTTGACGGCCTATTTTGAAGAGCAACAAACAGGCTAGCAGACAGAAGTGGGGGGTGGGGCAATAGGGTCCCTCTATGGTAACAGGGGCATTATAAGCCAATTAGGAGTGCCGCCTGAGTGACTGACAGACAGGGTGGAGAGCACGACACGGCTCGCTGTCTGGTGTGAGGAAGGTGTGTGTGCGTGTGTGTGCGTGTGTGTGTGTCTTTGTATCAAATTGCATTCCCCTCTCTTATAACTAAAGCTTTGGGCTAAAGGGCTCTAATATGTGCACACAAACAGAGTCTAACACGCACACACACAGCAAATATCCACACGATCCCCTCCCTTGAGGTCCACCTCCTACACACGAAGGCATTCAAAAGACCTCTTTGTCTCTGTATCGTGCCAGAGAAATAGAGGAGAAAGAAGAGAGAAAGGGAGAAGGAAAGGCAAAAAAAGGAGCGCAGAGGGGAGAAAAAGAGCAGCGAGAGAAAAAGGGGTTTGCAGGGAAGCAGATGAGGATAGAGGGAGACCTGAAAGGGGAGGGGGGAGACCGAGAGAGACAGAGGGAAAACATGGAATAGGAGGACGGGAGGGGGAGAGCAGAGGAAGACGGAGAAAAGGATGGAAGCTGGGAGAGCTACAGACAGCCGGGCTCCAGTGCTGCTCTGAACTCGTTTGATCCAGTTCGTCTCGCCAGGCGTTCCTCGAGATACATTCCTGTGGCTGGCTGGGCGCACAGTTGGGGAGAGACACAGAGAGATACTGAGAGAAAGAGAGATACAGAGGGTGAGACAGAGCACAGATTGAGGGAGAGAAGCTTGTAGGTAAATATAGAGTATACAGAGAGGAATAACAACAAGAGGATATTAAAGGACAAGGGATCAGCAAGCGACACAGGGAAAAACAGAGAGAGAAAATGTATTCACGCAAGAGAATTTGCAGCTAAAGTCTTTGCCAAGAGCTACCTGCTACAATAACGTTGACCCTCAAAAACCACTATGTTTCTCTTTGGCACCGATATAGGCTTTGTCACATATTAAAGTCACTGATATAAATCCATGATAAAAGCACCAAATATGAAAAAAAAAAGACTTCAGCTTTGTACAGTATCAAATTCATGACTTAAAAAAGAACACCAGGAGAAGTAATTCAGACCCAAAGAGGAAAACTGTATGAATTATATCATCCGAATGATATTGAAATGATATTACACCCTCATGTGTTTCTTTATTGGCTCTATGTTATTTGCTAATCACTGGGCAGCGCAATCAAAGTTACCGTAGATCCAGTGGTTACCACCTTAGCATTTTGGTGTTGCTGTGATTTGGCCAGAGAAATGTCTGCTGCTGATTCCAAAGTCTTTAAAAGATGAAAAGTGACAGAGGGGTATTTTGAGAAATCTTTTATGATGACCATGATCAGCCTAAGAAACAGTAGGCTCGCTAATGTTGTGGCTTTAAAAGGTGGATACATTTAGTTGAGTGTCGCAAAATAACTTGTTTACTTACAGCCTATTTTACATTTAATAATTTATAATTTGGAAAGCCTAGAATGATTTGATCCTAATTCAAGTTAGCATAGGGCTCATCCGGAGGTTAGCCTGTTCAACCGGCGGAAGTCTTATGCTGCGTTCACACCGGACGCGATGCGAATATTCGCTTAGCTCTAAACGCTCCTATCACATCGCTCTAGTCGCTCGAGTTTCACCGCGGCTGCCAGCTGTGTTTACTCGCATCATTCAAACAAGACGTGCTGGCTCGGGAGCTACAACTACAACAAAATGAACATATTTTACCATGATGAAATTGTAATACACGTTTCTAAATGATGCCGACGTAACAACATACTGATACCGGTTAGTAAAAACCATGAATTAATGCTTGACAAGTCTGCAGACAAGACGGCAGGCGAAAAACCTTTTTAAATGCTTGTTTTCTAAATGGAGATTGGGTCGACCAGGCTAAGCTAACCCTTGTATATGCTCACTCCACACTCATAACAACGGCCTACAGACATAAATAAACCAGCGACTTTATTCGCCATGACACAGACAGTCTGTGGTTTGTACTTGTTTAACTTCTGTACAGTTTCTGAACAGATATGAGGAGCTGTGATCTCTGTGTGCTAACTGCTAATGGCTGATGTTTTCTGGTTGAACGTCAGTGACGGCAGGCTGAGATCCTCACCTCTGATTGGCTTCCGCGAGAACGCGTCACGTGAATTTGACGCTCGAGTTGAAAAAATTGAACTCTCGCGTTTGACTCGGCCCCCTTCAATCGCATCAATCGTGTGATTTGTGCCGTGTCCACCGCTTCATGCGCGCCGTCGGAGCGAATTCGCGTCTGATTGCGTCTCTGCATTGACTTTACATGTAATCGCGCCGCCCCCAAACATCGCATCGCGTCCGGTGTGAACGCACCATTACGCATCCTACACGCGGTTCCGTTGCGAACTTCAACGGAGACGCTTCCCATTCACTTGGAATGGGCTGACGTCACGCTTTGCCGAACTGAATTGTGGTTCCGTCGCGTCGCTTTGCCTCCGTTGCTCGTGGTGAAAGTTGAAAAAAAGTTCAACTTTTCAAGCGTCGACGGAAGAGCCAGCCAATCAAATCATATGCCAGTACAAGCACTAGCCAATCAAACCGTGTGCTTTGTGTGTCCGGGGTGGGAGATTAATGTGATTGGTTGTTGGTTGTGTTAACCATAGGCGCCGCGTGAGGCTCAGGTTTGGGAAGGCTAAATAACTTTTTTACCTGACGCTGCCCGCCTCCGGCGTGTATAGAAAAGAGATCAACTCAGTGAAAGCACCGCCTGCTGACCAATCAGAGCTCAGTGTGCGGAGTTTAAAGCTATCAAGTTCCAGGATAAAGGAAATACAGTTTAAACTGCCGTATGCAGAGAAGACGCCGACGTGTCGCACATATCATTCATATCACATCGTCAATCAGATCATCGATCATATAATATCATAAATAATATATCATATATTTCCTTATCTGAGTCAGCTTCTTGAGCCGTATCTGGCCGTGCAACACTCACAGTGTCACATACTGTATGCAAATACTTTTGCATACAGTATGTGACACTGTGAGTGTTGCACGGCCAGATACGGCTCAAGAAGCTGACTCAGATAAGGAAATATATGATATATTATTTATGATATTANGTGTGTGTGGCTGGTGTCTGTCTGAGGGTGTCAGTGTGTGTGTGTGTGTGTTGTGTGTGTGTGTGTTGTGTGTGTGTTGTGTGTGTTGGTGTGTGTGTTGTGTGTGTGTGTGTTGTGTGTGTGTGTGTGTGTGTGTGTGTGTGTGTGTGTGTGTGTGTGTGCCCTACAGTCGCCCGCATTTTTAAGCCTGTAATTAGAGCTCTTTAAGATGACAAATTCTAAGAAAATGTTTAAAAGAGCAGGCCTTGGCATGTGCGTGGACGTGCACCACGGGCACGGAGAGAAGTGAAAAGCAGAGAGGGGGTGGGATGTTTCTTTTGAAAAATAATCTTTTCCTCTCAGAGCTTTGCGAGGCGGGTCATGGAGGATGTAGTGGAGGTAATCATTTGTTGTGAACTCAGGACAAGTCTTTGTGTTGGTCGGACTTTAAAGAGCCCATTATTTCTTTTCCCTTCATGTAGTGTGTCTATATAGTTTTAGTGCATGTAAATGGTCTGCAAAGACTACAAACCCAAAAGTTCCCTCCGGATGGATTTCTT
>NW_011362246.1:34981-42234 GCF_000735185.1 Notothenia coriiceps
GTGCCTTGGTCAGTCTCTAGCGACACACCACACAAACACACACACACACACACACACACACACACACACTCTCAACTCACTCTGCAAGTGAACATAATTAGAGACTTGAGAAAGCTATGAATGAGTGGGGCGAAGGGGAGGTTGGAGAAAAGAGGAGATTAGAAGACATGAAAAAGTCGATTTTAGGAGTAAAAGATCGAGGAGGAACTTCAACAGAGATCGTGCTGTTTTCACTTTTACCGCACAGATTTTTGGAGCTCAAGCTTTTACTCAAATAGATAAAGGGAGTGTCAGGCCTGTGATAAATATGCAAAATAAAATGTGTGTATATGTTTCACAGAAAGACATTAGCAACCTTTCAATACAATAATCACAGCACTGGCATTACACAACATCCATGTTTGTTTATCAAGATGACTAGATAACTCATTATTGCCTTGACTGCAGTACTTATTTTTTAAGCATACAATTGCTGTTTTTTTCTTTCATTTACTTCCTTTTAGGCACAATTTGGGACTTACACAAAAAAAAAAAAAATTAAAGGTTGTAGACTTCAGCGGTGCAAGGCCAAATGTAGGTAATAAAAACAATACACAGTATCTGTAACACCATATGGAGATTAATGCTGTAGGAAGTCCCTAAAACGTGTTTGTTCTTAAAGGGGATCTATTTTTTTAGTATTCCCTTTCCTGTAGTGAGGTATATATGTTTGTGTGCATGTAAATGGTCAGCAAAGGCTATAATCCCAAAGTTTCCGCCAGAGGGAGTTTCCCTCCCACAGTCTTCCTACCCCTTAATGAAGCGCCTCCATTGGACGCCTTTGTTCACTTCCCTAACGTGACAACAATATACACCGTGCTTTTATTGGCTAGCGCGCCAACACATTGTCCTGCTAAGGGCCGGGACATCTCTAAGCGGTAGACCAGTCACAACAGAGCTTTAGAATACTCTGGATTTCTTGGAAATGTTTGGATAATTCATACACAGCCACCACTGGAATGAAAATCTATACAAATGATAATATTAGTGTAACCTCAACTTTAACTGCAACTTTGCAGAAAAAACTGCATTGAATCAAAATGAATCAACGTGGCAAAATAAATAAATACAATTTAAAACTATTCTGTGCAGCCAAACAAGGTTACCCTTTTATTTAGAAAAGATATGGGGAGTTTTCAAAGAACGATATAAGGATTCAACTTTGTATAAAATGGGTTCAAACTTTAACAAACACTGAGATGGTCTTTAAAGTGACAGTAGGTCTGAAGTGAATCAGGACTCATTATTTATGAATGTCATATCCTTGGTTCCGTTCTAAATTTCAGTTTTTTTCACACTTTGCCCAACTTTTTTGCTGTTCACTATTCTTTACAACTGTACTTCATCACACTGCTCATCACTACCTCTCTTGATCCCCCTCTGTCTGTCTGTTTGCATCTCTCTCTATTTTTAGTTCTCACTTTTGCAGATTAGGAGCCTATTTATAGACCCCCTTATGGTGTCCAATAAGAGGGCTCTCTGCGGGAGAATGGCAGCGTCACAAGGATTCACACACCTCCCAGTTGGCACAAAGCCCAAATTCTTACCACCCTTTTTTCTCCCCTCCCATCCAACTCTTCTCCTCCTGGTTTCTGCCCCGTTCCCCTCCCTCTTCTATACAGGGTGGCTGCTGGCACGGAGCCCAAGGGCTTCATGGAAACTTTACACACAGAAAAGAGCCTCGCGTCAACATGCAGCATGATGTGTGTGTCAAATCTGTATCCTACTTACAAAAATACTAAATATCTACACATAGTTACTAAAACACCCATTCCTTTAGGTGTGGGGCACTCATAACCCCTACCCTGCCCTGGTATACTGAGCAATATGCAGACAAAGACAGAGATTTTTTCCTTCTTCTTCTTAACTTTTCCCCCTTTAAAAAAAGAGAACATTACATAATTCTCCAAACACTTCCTCTCTAAGCTGAGAGCACTCTGCCGTTTTATCAGACACACACACACACACACACACTTGACATATCCAAGCAGACAGGCAGCCTGTTCGGGCGGTCTGCATCACAGTCGCTATGACAACGGCGGGAGAACAATCCACAAAAACAGCCACTCGGGAGAAGGGGAGGTGGAGGGGGACGGACCCACAAAGAGAAAGACACAGAGAGACAGACAGAGCGAGAGACAGAAAGAGAGAGGGAGAAAGACAAAGAGAGAGAGACAGAGAAAAAAAAAGGGGGGGGGGCTAATGGGAAGCTCATGTGTACGTGTAGCTGTACTAAATCGGGCTCTGTGCCATTTCTTTGCCGTATCCCCAAGTCTGTTTCCTTTACCTGCCCTCTTCAGGAGAGGAAATTCTCACAAAAAGTCTCATTTCATTTTCCTTTTTTTCCTGGTTTTTCCATGACTTCTGAGGCACACACAAGAGGCTGGAAGATTAAGTCGCATTTTGTACAAAAAAATCTTAAAACCCCCGACAGGATCATTTTGATTCTCAGGGCATTCAGGTCCGATAATCAGAGCAGATTACGCTGCAGAGTTAAAAGGCTCCCGAACAAGAGAATGAGGCTGCCTTGCCCACTCAGGTCCAAGGCAGTTAAAGCTGATCCGATTCTTTGAAATGTTCAGAATGTTACTTGGCACAATTAAGGCTGAACAAAGTGTCATGGTACGATGTTGTTTCCTATAAGTCTAAATGCATTAACTTTTCCCTTTCTAGCAAAGGCACTTCCATGGCAGTCCGTTAACAGTGTCTTTTTCTCTTCACAACACCATGTGCATGTGATTACTAATTGAATAAATCTAGCTTTGCAGCCAGTGATGCTTTTACGGAGAACAGGTAAAGCTTAGGTAAGTATGAATCAGCCACAGCAACACCTCAACACTGATGTATAATTCAGGCTTTGTCCAAACTGAAACCTGAGCACGATGCTGGCAAGAGTCAAAAGGAGCAGGATGAGAAAGAACCAGAGAGATAATACACCACAGTTGGTGAGTGGGAAATATGGATAAGTCTCAATCATGACAAGTGGAATTATATATTGCTATACCAAACTATAATATGCTGTTATTAAGTCTACTTTATGGAAATCAATTGGGAACTTATTGAATGAAACAAGACTAAAAAGGTAATACCAAATGTGAGGCAATTTATTACAAAGTCAATAGAAAAAACTAAAAGGCATCCCCTGTAGTTGCAATATTTCAACTTGGTACAACAGTGTTTCAGTCGTCTCTGGGACTTCCACAATAGGTAAAAGTTGTTTCTTTGGCCATGGTGGATTTCCACAAAAAAAACATAAATATATGTGGTCCATTTCTAGGTAGGCCCAACTTCTTTTGCTGAAGAAGTAATTCCCTTGGGGGTTAATGGTGAACAAGTTGCAATTTTTTTTTTTTTTATTCATAAAAAATGTATTTGCCCAAGACGGAAACGGATTTTGCGTGTGGTCATAACGCACCCTAAAGCAGTGACAAGCAGCAAAAACGCTCTGTGCTGGCGTTGTGTTTTTATGGAGAGAGCAGTGGAAGAGCTATCCTCTACATTGCGCACACTACTCGGAACTATTGCAATGCCTTAAAGTCAATTATTTCAACTTTGACCTCGTTACCGCTGAGCTTTCGACACGCCACCAATCAGAAGACGGCAGTATGAAGCGGCACAAGCTAGCAGGGAATGTCACAATAGAATCGAAACTTAACTTTTTTCACTACGCAAAACAGTAGGAATTATCCTCAAGGTACTATGAATGTCTATCCCAATCGACCGAACAGTTATTTCAGTCTGGACTGATACCAACCGTCATCACAAAAAGGCTGTAATGTTCTAGTAAGGTATTAGTAGGATGTACAATGATCCTCTTCATAAGCTGTGAACAAATACAGAGTATATTTCTGAAAGCTGCTTATATTTGTTACTTCTATCCATTGTCATGTCTGAAACCCACTGAAATGTAGTATTTATTCTGACCGTCCCTCACTGGGTAGGCGTTGATCAGTCCTGTCACCTATATGTTCTATTTCCAGACTCTGATTCCAGCACTGCGTAAGACATTTAAAGTGAGAGAATCTTTGTCTGTCTGCATACTGAGAGCAGCTTGTATTTGCAAAGACCATGCTGTTGTTTTTCGCAAAGCACATAAGTGTAATGAGCTGGAAAAGCAATGGTGTGGAAAATACACTGTTAATGTACCAAAATATTAAGCATATGTGCATGACAAAGATTAGGACTTTTCCGTCTCTCCAGGGGCCTTCATTGGCTGACAGTGCGGATCCTCGAGGGGCTTTCTTTGTTATGTTTTGTGCAGCAGTCATTAAGCATCCATTAAAAAACCCAATGGCTCCTTAACTGTCAACAAGCCAAAATTAAAACAAGAATCCCACACTTGCCATTGTCAAGAAGAGGGAAAAGTGACTATTACAAAGCTTGAAAGGAGTATAATCACTTATTTTCACTATGTTCAAGGAAGTTCTGCATTTTGAAACTTCCCAAAATGAAAGACTTTTTGGGGCTTTATAACTAAAGGGTTTCGGCTGCTAACTCCGAAAAGGTCACTTGACAAAACACATACAGCGTCTGACCCAAATCTGCTCAAACTCTTCAGGGACATTTTTTTTTCTTGGCTATTTCTGCCACCTTGCACTGTTCTTGTGAGTTCCAGTGCTTCGTGTGACACACTGAAGTGAATTGTGACAGCAGAGAGTAGGGGAAACATCTGCTGGTGTTGTCTTCTCAGTAGAGTCCAGAGAGATAGGAAAGAAGTACAGAAACCAGAGGTTGAGGAATTACTGTGATGTGCAAAGGCTGGCAGGCAGAACCACTGAGCTGAGGAAGAAAAAGTCAGACTAAAAGGTGGAGGGGGGTGAAGAAAAATGTGAAAAACAAGAAGCAGAGTTTAAGTAAGGACACAGTAAGTGGTAGAGATAACAGAGACAGACTAGAAGACGCCGAGACAAAAGAAAGGTTCTCAGTGACGTAGATACCAAATCTTCAAACGGAAACAAAAAACATACAACTGCGAGGTCATAATGTCATAACCACACAATAACATGTTGGGCATCCCAACTACGGTCCAGCATGGTCACTATTTCTAGTAGGAATGCAGACGCAACCGTCAGCGCTCTGTTTACATTCACTGCATCGCAATCATGACAAAGCAGGATTGGGCAACATAGATAAGGCAATTGTGGTCAATATTAAATAGAAAATTGGGAGCGCAAGATAAACAACTCCAGCGTGGTACTTTATGTGGGCTTTCTATTAAATTAATGTCTGCTGTTTGAATGTGAAGCTACAGCCCATTAGCCTGTTAGCTTTACTTGCCATAAAGACTGGAAACATGTAGCTTGTCTCTTTTTAAGACTAACATGATCAGCCTACAAGCACCTCTGATGCTCACATATTTTCATAGCGCTTTTTCTACTGGGTAAGCACAAGAATAGCAACATGATAGTTGAATTCGAATAATTTGATTGGAAAAGGGGTGTTGGCAGGACACATTGTCCACTTTGGAGAGAGCCAAGCTAGATGCATCCACTGTCTACGCTAAGCTAATAGGGCTGAAAGTTGTGATTATTTATAGGGATGCTCCGATCGATCGGCGGCCGGTCGATCGGAGCATCTTTACAATATTTATGTATATGATAGAAAACAAAGAAAATTTGAAAATGCCCATAATAACTGCTACTTTCTGATATCATTTAAATGATTATCAAAAATAATTGGTGATTATATTTTTGTTGGTTAACTAATTGATCAATTGAATACCCGTTGCAGCTCTATGGGCTAAGCTAACGCTCATGTTTGCTAGCTCTAGCTTCATATTGCTAGCTCTAGCTTCATATTAAGCCATACAGAAATGAGTGGTATTGATCTTCTATGTATTTATAAGTATTTGCTAATGCTATTGATAATCTGTGTAACTAGTCGTTGACTTATCTTAGCTGACCCTTCTCATTTTCATATACCTCTGTATTACATTTCCTGATATGATTCTTCATTCCATTTTTGTTTTGGAAACTGTGGATTAATTTGTGTTTTATTAATTTAAGACATTGTGCTAGACATAACATTTTTGGAACTTGTTATTCATATCTGTTATCATTTTAAGCGTAGAAGAATTGCTGCTACAAATACGACTTGGATTAATTTATTGCTGAAAGTGTTTAAAAGTAGCTAATGGTAATCCTTGTAACCCAGACTAAGGAGTGAGCAGAAAGTGAGTGTGGTTTTGAAGAGAGCAGCTGGCGCGTTTCCTTGGTTGTGATCGTTGTTGCTGCTATTTTAGGAACCATTCAGGAAGTGATCTGCAGGCAGGCTGCTGACGGAGTATTCAGCATAACCAAACACGGCTCAATGCATCACCAACCAAAACAAGTACAACTGAATGGAACAGAAAGTGCCCACAGAGAACAGAAGAACTAAAGAAGAGTTGTACATCTGACTGTCAGACATTTTATATCTCTTTTTATTCGGAAGTTTCAATCACAGAACATGTTCTCTATTGGCTCCAGTTTCAGTAAAAATCTGAAATGTTATTCCTGGCTTCAATTTTATAAATTTGACCTTTTCTCCTCACAACAACTCCAAGAAGTTCTAAAAGATACAATCTGATATAGATCTTACGTTTTGAACACTCCGGCTTCACATCTACGTTAATCCTCAACCAATATACTACGTTTGTTGAAAAATTACTTGGGAAAAGCACTAGGTAAGAGCCGCTTTCACACCAATTACTTTGCCGTACTTAGTGCCCCGGCACTTATACCTCATTCACACTAACAGTGTTTCAGGGCCGGTTAGGAGCTGGAGCTTGAAAAGCACCGGGTTTTCCTGTTCACACCGCAACGGAGCAGCCTCTTAGCTCCGGAATCCGGTTCGTTTCAAGCACCAAAAATTGTCCGGCTAGAGCAAAAGCACCACATACGTCACGCTAACGTCGNGAGCCGCTTTCACACCAATTACTTTGCCGTACTTAGTGCCCGGCACTTAGTACCCCCATGGAACTAAGTACAGATCATTTTCACATCGGAATAAGTTCCCTGAGGGAAGATTACGCGAATGAAGCCGCTAACGTCACTTCTTCTTCTTCTGAGCAACTATTAGTCGAACCGCATAATCCTGCTTTATCTGACCATTTCTTAGTAACTTTTGAAGTACTGTTACTAGACTACAAAGCATTAGTCAAAAGCTCTTGCAGCAGAAACCTTTCTGTTAGTGCTCTAGCCAAATTTAAGGAAGAGATTCCACCAATACTTAAC
>NW_011362246.1:42279-51916 GCF_000735185.1 Notothenia coriiceps
GATATTGCATGACGTCATAATATATGTATATATTATTCATACGATATTTTATATGATAATATAGTTATATCTATTACTCACAGTAAAGAAACTCATAATATTTTTCTGACTTTGTCCGCGTGTAGATCATCTTTACAATTAGGCCACATGTACGTCCTCTAACTTGACTATTCTAGAACATAACCTCTCCTCGGTACGGCTATTACTGGTTAGTCATTGTTCATGTTCATACGACATGTTGACGCTACTGACCAGTCCCATATCTCGTAATAGAAAGTTCGCCTTCGGTAGTCCGTCATATCTAGGGAGTTTTAGATAGTTAGCATATTGAATCACCACGTCATTGCACAGACAGTACATGTACAAACAGGTCAAATCTAAAGACCGAAATTGCCTTTCGGATTATTATACATTTTATGGTTCCGAAAAAAGCAAGATAAATAAATTTGTATTTATTGCTATAGATTTCGAAAGCAAAAAACAAACAGACTATACATTTTTGCCTATTAGATCTCTCGTAAATATTTTTACAGGCTAAGACCAAAATAGTATTGTAATAAGTTCAGAAAAGGTCTCCACCATGTCTTCTTACTATCTTTCTCAGTACCACCTGACCTTCATTTCTTGTATACAGTTTTATTGTCTGTGCTGCCCTAGGTAGGCTACGTTAGCCGTGTGACACTCACATCTCATTGACTTGTCTCATACGACATAATTAGACGTTGCTTTGACCAGTCACGCCACCAATAACTAATAGAACGTTTTCGTCGGTGGGTGGGTTATAAACTAAAAACTTTTAATAGAAAATTTAACTTTACAAGTACCTCCCTTTTTGTTTTCCCTATCTTAACTTAAGTTGGGTAATAATACAATAATAACGTGATATAATAATTAATAATATTTACTTAATAATTAATAATATGACACAACAAAAACACAATATCCGCCCATTATAACTACATAACACACACACACGACCGTTCTCATCGAATTATATTGCTCACCCCCGGTCGTTGTGACGTAAACTAGTTATAGATCGAGCTGCACATGTCACACGTTGGTCAACGTGACTGCCATTCACTATGTGCAATGGGATGTCAACCATCTCTGTGACGAGACAGCAACTGAGGGCGAACGACTAAGCGTTATCAGCTGGTGGATCGTCCGCGTTCAAAGAGCAGCCGGGCCACACGCTGCTCATCGATGACCAATACTTTTCACACTCCATACCAATCATGCGCAGTAATATATACTGCATTATCACTAACAACTATTAACTTATTTACTCCACTTATAATATATCTATCAATCAGCTAAAATTTATTACGACCACCACACCATACTCCCACAAAAAACAACATACAATAACAATCCCCTTATCCTACTCATTAAGGTACACACTCATAGGACTACCAACACAACACAAAACAATATATTATATATCCAAATATTTAACATTATTTACACACATAATATACTCATATAATAATATATCTTTTATCATAGTAATTTATTGACGACAGTCCCCTATTTACTCTCCATCCGATGCGTCATTATCAGTTCCCTATATAGTTAAAGACGAGAATGTGGCGACTCTGTACTAATTTTGTGGTCATTTACTGTTAGAAGGTCCTGAGAACTAGCAGAAAAATGAAGCTCAGTCTGTTTAGGAAACCTTTCTGTTTTTGGTTGATAAGGGTTATAGGACGAAATTGGCGCTGGCGATATTGACCCGGCTTCTACTTGCCAGATACTTGCGATTTTTGATGCAAAGGAACGCATTATGCCCTTCACCCGCACACAATTTAGATTTGACCCAACCTTATTAGCTATCTGCGCCGGGCTTTCTAATTCTTCAACGTGGAGAGTTCGAGTAAGGAGTCGAAACGAAAAGACCATCCCTGCCGCCGCTCGCGTACTCCGCTACTGCCGTGTCACAAACACCAAAACACACAGACATTATATACAAAAAATCACGACACTCAAACACTACAACACGAATACACAAAAAATGTACGGTTGGTAGTGAGAATAATAAAAAAAAAAAAAAAACAACGTAGACAGAAAAATTATCTCGAGAAAACTGTTTACTAAATAAAACCCTTAACAATTTAGACGTAAGTAATCAAAAAAAAAACACCACCCACCCAACATCCGCCTCACCCGTTACGCGAAAAGAACACAACTTCCGTACCCCCCCTTTTACACTGTTGTTAGCATCGATCTATCACACAGGTACGTACTTCGACGCGTTATCGAAGCAGAAATTCCGTCTTTCGTCTTCCCAGGTTATAGGGAGCCAAATCGACCGGAGCCCTTGCCTCCTACCATAAATCTCTCTCCCAAACTCGCTCTTCTGTCTCCTACCCTCCACCATGCACATCGCGCTGGTGCACACACTGAAATAAAATGACAAAGAGAAAAGTCGAAGGATGATTTTTTTCAGTGTGACTAGACATAATTTTTCGTGATCGTCCTACAAAAACAAAACAAAGAACAAAAAAAAAATGGTATCCCTCTTATATCCATCAGGAATTAATATTAAATGATGAATTAACATTACCTCAGCACTGCATAAGTGTGGTCGTCAGTCATATTGACAAAGAAGCACTATTATATTGTATATTATGCAGCGTTTATAAGGACGGTATTTTGCTTGTCAGATTCAGATTTCGCGGGTGTGCCGTGTCTATGACGCTATCGCGTAGAGCTACGTCGATCCTTGCGTAATGCGGAAGTGGGCGTGGTTAAATCTAAACTGGGTTGGAATAACGATAGACGCAGCTGGGGGGCAGAAGCAGAAGTATCACTTAAAATATTTTATATGATATGATGATTATATGATGTTTTTTTCACAATTTTTGCTGTGTGCATCATTTGTAGTGATGGGGAAAGCGAAGCTTACTGAGGCACCATTTGATAAGTCAACATACAGATCTGCTGCACAGATCCTTGGTATTGATGTATGGATATATAAATGTTTATCAATTCGTTCAACTTGAATTCAAACTTAAACATTTTCAGGTAGAGACCTCATTTACAAAACATCCAAGTAAAAATAATAAACAAATAATCCAAGGCACCAAGAAACATCCCTAAAGGAGCCCTATTATTAACATTTTCGGGATCATATTGTGTCCCTCTACTGTGACATGTTTCCATGCTTTAATGTTCAAAAAGCTCTTTATATGTCTCATACTGCCTGTGCTGCAGCACCTACAAAACACACTACAGGAAATCAGAAACCCCAAAAAGCATAATAACGCCCCTTTAAAAAATGTTAATTATAACTAAAGCAGATCAAGTTTAAGTTGAATGAAACAACAAAAACATGAAAGCTGAAAGTGAATTAGGATGAAATTAGAACAATTTAAATTGCACTAAGGATACATCTTTGGATTGTTCATGTTGTTTAATATTGCAGGTGCAAAATGAGAACAACTGGATGTTCAGAGCTCAGTGGTTGTATATGGACTGAAGACGCTTGTGTTCAATGTAGTGACACTCCGACTACCTCTGGATCACAATCCTTCCACAACACCTATATGATACATTTTCCTGTACTGTAATGTGGTCAAGCACTTTCCAATGCAGTCTGATTACCTAAAGCACATTATAATGCCAGGTGTAAAGATGGCATCTATAACCTGAAACATATCTTTGTCATTTCTTGTTTCTGATCTGTGTCTGATAATACTAGCATGGCAATTCATCAATCAGAACCTAGTTATGCAAAAAAAAGAAGAATGATTTTAGTGGTAATCTTCATTTAATAAAAAAAAAAGAAGGTGCATACATCGTCATCGTGACATAATTGGTTCTTATACATTCTATCAATAATTGTCAAACAGAGTAAAGAAAAAAAGCCCCCTAACCCTGAGATATACATTTTAAAAAGGCAAGCTGCTGAAGAGAACATATGATGGAAGTCAAATACGACAGGCACCACAACTTCTCTTCAGCAGTTTGAAACAGTATGTGCTTATTGTGCGTGCTCCTTTGTAAGGTTATTTTGACACTCCGTCTACAGGCAGCATCAGTCTGGTAGCCCAATAAAAGCTTCATACTGTGGCCGCTGTCTGTAGAGACAGTAGTGCTGAGTCATGAAGAGGATGTCGAACACCACGGAGAAAACACCCAGACCGAACTTGGTGGGATCGCCAAATATAAGCCTCCACTCGTCTGAGGAGAGAAACACAGCTGTCAGTCACATGATCACTATGCTGGACATTATTGCCAGCAGACCACTTCCATTTTTCACCTTATTCTCAAATTGTATAAAAGATATGAACTGATGTTTAAGGGAGTTTCTACATCATTTCACAGCTACCTTAGGGAGTGTCTCTGAGGCCACAATGATTGAAAACCAGGCTTTATACTGACAAACAACGTGTTTGCATGTTTTTTCTTGGGATGACAGATTTCCTTTACACTTAAGGAAAGATTACACTTTTGCCTATTTAAAAAACAATTGTTAGGAATAAGCTCAACAATTATGAAAAAGACAAATATAATTAAAATCAGATCCAGTGTCAACATTTTAGTTTCCAGTCGATGCTCTGAAATAATCCAATCATCCCCCTTTTTTGACATAGGTAGGCCCTGAATACATCTACATGAAAATTCAGTCTTTAGGCATATTATACTAACTTCATTTGGTCCAATGGAGCTCCGCTGTTTTTTTAGTTTAGGGGTTTAAACCACAGAAACTTAAATTAACATTGTGTCAAATACACAAGTTGACTATTTACTTTAGTCAGGGCATTAATATAGTGGAAAACAAATATTAGCTACATAGAGATAACGTGGAGTAACCTGTTCCTGAGGTCAGACCTAAGTCTCCTGTGTGTGTTGCTCTGTGCTTTGTGTTATGTAGCCGTGCAGGCCTTAAGTGCATGTTAGTCCTGTGTTAGGCTAGCTAATGGCTGTGGCTTTATACTGCGTTCAAACATCATGGACATATATAGCTGCCAGTAAATGTTGTTAGCAATGTTCGCTGCCATAGTTACCGTTGTTGTAAGACTGAAGGATCATCTGCAGAATACTGAGGACTCCCCCTGTGAAGTCCAGCAGCACGTTGCCAATGCTCCACCCGTCGGTGCTCTGCTTTTTGTAGTTCATGTACGCCTGGAGGAACAACAGCAACACTGTAAGCACTCATCAAACAAGGCTCGACCAACATAAAGTACATCTACTTATAATGCTAAACTGAATTTTGTGGGCTAGCATTGTAATCAATACCATCATAAAGTAATATATGTTGGTTTTGGCCAATTTGACCAACTCGTTAAGCCCCAAAGTTTTTTTCACGACACTGTGTCTCAGGGCATCTTAATATTTAAGAACCTATTAATGTGTTATACCAGATTAACGGGAAGAATCTCAGCTAACTGACGATACAAACCATTTTTACCAAAACAAAAAAAACAAGTCTCATAAGAAGCATCTAAATTACCCCTGAGCGAAAAATGCAAACGCACTTTGGCACAGAACTCAAGATAAAAGTACCCTTATTACTTATCGCAGTTGCACATACAAGATATCCGATTAAAGCTGAGGTTCCACAGATTATTTAGGTATAGTATCATCACTGAGCGATCCGAACTCGCAACAGCAAACACGGACATCACAACACGTACCTTTACGGAGCTTTTACGGGAGATCGTCTCACCATAGCTGTCAATCTGATCAAAAGGCTTGTTCAATGGCATTAAAACGAGAAAAAACGTGGCTGAATCGGTTAATCCATAGGTTGATAATGTGTCTGTCGATTTGAAAAAAAAAATTATAATCCATAATTCCATTTTTTTGTATATATCGGAGAGTAAAAGTTAGCTGCAAATGGTAGCCACCAGAGTTATCACAGCTTCCGGTTTTGGCTATGCATCAGTCTCTCACACACACACACACACACACACACACACACACACACACACACACACACACACACACACACACACACACACACACACACACACTTTCCCTGTACGTTAAATTCAAGGTTTGTGTGAAATTGCTGATGAACAAATGGATTGTTCTATCTAAATACCAAGAAGTGAGATGTTCACTGTACAGAGGGACACTGATTTTCTGATTTGAGCTCCGCTGTCCAGAGAGAAGCTGCTGCAGAGAAAGTGAAGCACTACAAGTCTCCTTTTGTGTGTCCCTGCTGCCCTCTTCACATATTCTCTGCATCTCCCTGATAACCTGAGCATCCAAACCAAAAAGAGAATAATCTTTCACTCTCTCCTCTGTTCCCTCTCCATTCTGTTGCCAGGGCAACAGCGGCCATCTTGCCGTGCCCCATCTGTCTTGGGTACACATCACACAGGCCGGTCATAAATGTGGAATGACAGTCAGAGAGGGGAAGCAGAGAGGGTGAGACAGAGGTGGGGATGGAGAGAGTCACAGAGAAGGATACACAGATCTGCCCTCCAGGTTCAATGACTAAATAAAAAAAAAGGTTGTCCGTCTTGGCACAACCTCGTCTTTACCTACCATCACCTTCTGACATGCGTTTAGACACTAATCAACCTGCTTTATCCAATTATCTGTTCTGTATAACCAATGCCAAGTTATACTTCTTCAACATCTTTATTTGATAGATGTTTTTTATATACAACATTTAACAAAAAGAGCTCCAGTTTGGCAACGCTAACTGTCATATTAACACAAGAACCTTGCCAAAAGAAAGTCTAAAATGCGCTAATATCTTGATACAAATCAGGACCTATCTGATCATCTTTAAGAACTTGATTAAACTGTTATGGGTATAATGAGGTTGGGACAAGGCAGTGTTTTGTGGGGGCCCCGACCCCCCGGGGTCACACGTTTGAGTTTTTTTAATTTTTTTTAGATGTTATTCATAACTGCATATCAATCAATCTATGTGTCCTTTGATGCCAATCTTTTAATATATATATTTTTTTAATCACACGACCGCCCTTCAAGCCAATCAGAATCGAGCTGCCGCTACTGAGAGTGAAACTGAGTATCTGCTCAGCTTTTGGAGCAAGTGAGAGCTAGTGAATGTTTCGCTCTGCAGCTGGATGAGAGCACGGATGTAGCAAATGTCGCAGAATTGCTTGCATGCATCAGATTTATTTCAGAAGACAACTTTGTTGAGGAAATATTATTTTACAAAGCACTGGAAGGTATGACCACATGAAGAGACATTTTCCAAGTTTTAGATGAGTACATCGTCTCAAATGGACTTGACTGGTCTCGTTGTGTGGGTGTGTGTTCAGATGGGGCAGTGGGGCTATGACAGGCAAAAAAAGCGGAGTGACAGCTTTGATCAGGCAGAAGGCCCCAAATGTAGTGGCAACACACTGCATGCTCCATCGCGAGCACTTGTACACATCATTTTTTTTTATATATGCAACAGGGGGTCCCCACCAGAGGATAATGCTATATGAGGCATGGGCAAAGTTTGGAACCCCTGGGACAATGGGATGGGTCACGAGTACCAGAAATTCTACCAGAAAATTAAGATTCTCATTACCCATTTGGTATATTGTACTACTATTAGCATTATGCTTCATCTTATTTGTGATTTTATTTGTCGATTAGAAATCATAATCCCTCTCTTATCTCCATGTTCATATTGACTGAAAAACGTCTCAAAACTGTTGTATTTATGAACAGTTTTGACCATAAATAACCATTTTGCAGAGGTTTGAGCAAAACTCTATGTCAAAGTTTACCGCCAAGCACAAGCGGGTCTTTACTGAACCAAACGTACGACACATCAGAATGTTGTACTACAGAGAACCTTGCTCCTGTAACATTAGCCATTCAGTACTGTGCTGCCCACTGTCTGCTAACAGCATAACATTAGTCGGATTAGTAGTTGTGCTGCCGCACTGTCTGCTAACAGCTGGACATTAGCCTTGTTGCTTAGAGCATTAGCGAGCTATCCTTCAGCTGAGTATACAAGAGTCTTTGTGTGTATGTAGCTTTATCAGGAAAAGAGTAGGGTTAATTTGGGGAACGAATTTAGGCAATATTGTCTTTTCCCAACGGAAACATTTCTATCTTTCCCGAACAAACAGGATGCTGCTAGCTTCAAGGGACCCGTCAGTATCCAGCAACACTTTAGAGGGAAACCCTCATGATTTCAGAATATGGCATCATTTGTAGAAATCTCTAATCAAGACCATAGAACGTTTTGACATTTTATAACCAGTTCTACCCTTAACTTCCAATCATAGCTTGTTAAAATGTATCATGAATATGATACACAGCTTGATCAAGGCATAACACAGCCGGGGAATAAGGAAACCTAGTATTTCCAGCAGCTTTTTTTCTACCTCGGTTTGTCCAAGGCTCAGGTTCTAATTTATTACATGATTTTGCAGTCTGATGGAATGGATTCAAGATGAAGTTTCAATCAACCGTCGCTTGACAGGTGGACGTAACATCCACGCTGCTTAAAAAAAAAACGACTGAGAAAGGTCAACTAGGTCTGGGGAAATCGTAAACACGAAGGTATGTTTCACTTCTAAAACCAAAACGATGTATCTACAGATCTGCAGCAAGCTGGTGGTGGACTGCAGCCGTCCATTGAGTGCAAGTGAAGAGCACATGTATTGGGAGCCACCAATGGGAGGCGATGTGACCTGCACGGTTGACCCAGAGCTCAAGGGGTAAGTGAGGAAAGTGGTTTCACTGAGACGATGATTACTTTTTGCGTGTTAAGAGCGCGCACGAGCTTGCAACAGGAAGCTGCGACGGACGAGGCTTAAACAGTCGCCAGAAGAGTTTGGCGATTGGAGCGAAGGAAAGACGGTATTAAGAGGGAAAAGTAGGCTCCAAAATGGCCAATAACTGAACATCTGAAGGTATGTCGCAGAGTGAAGAAACTGAGCACCCAGTGAGAAGAAGAGTGAATAATAAGTGTTGCTCTAGTCCGTTGGCCGGTTGGGTCGAGTGTGCGGTTACTGTACGTGCACAAATACAAATGATGAGTCACTTTCTAAAAACACAGCAGGGCACAGGCTCACAGGCAGCAGCGCTGTTAGGAGATGATGAGAGCTCCGATGGTTGATACTCCAAGTCCACGCACTCTCTCGTGTTAGCAGGGCCGAGGGTATAGGGGCCCACATGAGATGTCATCATATACTAGGTTGCATGTTTGTGGATTTTCTGTGTCTTTTGTGGGGACTTGTTTGGTGTCTCGCTTGGCTTTCTGTCTGTTATTTTTTTTTTTGCTACGACTACCTGGCTGCAGCACCCTCCGTTTTCACCCTCCTGTCTGGAGACCAGAGCCCAGAGTGGCTGCTCTGATGTGGTTACGGCTGGCCGGCGTCTGGGTTACGTATTGGTTGAACCACTTAACGAGGCGCTCTCTGTCCACAGAAGTTGTCCGCGCCGGCGCGGGCGGAGCAGCTATCATGAACATCTGTGTTGAGGCGCTAGGCCAATAGTAGCCGTCAGTATTACATGTAGGTGATGTCATGGTATTTCAGAAGTTAACACAGGAGGGTCCAGTGGGAAGAAATCCATCCGGGAGGGAACTTTGGGTTTGTTAGTCGTTGCAACCAACAGTGCCACCTAAAACAATAACGACACTACATGAAAGGGAAAAAAGAATAATGGGGCCTCTTTAAGAGTCGCTGACCAACACAAAGACTGG
>NW_011362246.1:51961-56715 GCF_000735185.1 Notothenia coriiceps
TCAACATAGAGTGAGCTAAGTAAACATCACAAATATCATCATACATAAACATTTTCCGGGAGTAAATACTTGACTTATTGAATAAAGTTTGCTATATTCACTAACTAGTTTGGCAATATTATTCCGTGCATATGTTAAAAACCTTATTTCCATTTGATTCATTGGATTACTCGCGTGAAGGTTTAGCACGTAAATGCTTTCGTTTTTAAAACCGTCCGACCTCGACTACAAAACCATCAACCAGTTGCATAGGATTAAAAAATGTCAACACTCACTCACCCCGTCTTAAACATTCCCAAAGAAGTGCCTCTGTCTCTCGTTGTGCTGGATGAAGTCACTGGCGACGAGTAAACCCAAAATAGTCCCAAACAGGCGCAGAGGCATTTTTCTTTTTTACTAGTTTTCCGAGTTCGGGGCCGGCAAATGCTGCCGCCATCTTGCTCAGCTCAGCTATGTGCTGAGCTCTGAGAGCGGGAAAGACGGACTGCCCTCCCCTGCCCTCTGCTGGCGCGTGCTGTGCATTACAACCAATGTCGTCCCTGTCAAAACTCTGTGTCAGTCTAATAGAATGAAACGCATCTGTGATTTGGCGCACAGTCTGTGACGTCACGGTATTGAAAATCATACCGACGGTATTTCGAAATACCCTGGTATACCGTAATACCGTCATACCGCCCAAGCCTAATACACAGTGATAGATGTTAAGGACTTACGTTTATAATAAATACATTTGTATTGATTTTAAGATCTTTTCATAGTTCATACAATCTTTGGGATCATTTGTATTAATGTGGACCGGAGGGAGAGGGTGACGAGCATAAGTTTCACATTCCTTTTTTATTTCAATTACAACTTTGGTCATGAAGAATATGTTTCTCTGTTGTCCACGTTCATAAAGCATAAAGCAACAGCATCAGAGCACGGTGCAGAGTCTAGATGAGTTTACAGTAGTTCCTCGTTCTTATTGTACATCCATGTAGTCCGCTGTATTGAAAACTGTAGTTTCCATAATTTCCCCACAGCAGTAGACGCACATTTATGACGTCCGCTGGCGCATCATAAAACACGTCGGATAGTGAAAGTGTTGTCGGATTCTCTAAAGCAGTGGTTCCCAACCTGGGGGGCGCGCCACGCCAAAGATCGCAGAAGGGGGGGCCAGGCGCAACAGCGGTAATTAAAGTTTCAAAGTTTCAAAATGCTACAACTACTGTCAAGTATTTTGTTGGGGGACGCAACTTCCAACAGGAGTCATTTGGGGGGGACTCTTAGGAAAAAAGTTGGGAACCACTGCTCTAAAGTACCGCAGTCTGTTCTCCTAAGTCCTTTTGAATTCTCCTATCCACTATCCCTTAACCCCATGACGTTTCACTCAGAGGTCAAGGAATAGACGATAGGGTTTGACGTTAGCAGCTGATTTTTGGATTATTCGACCGCAACCCAGAAGTGTTTTTTTTGTGCTAAATCTCTCTAAAAAGGTCAAATTTCACTTGTTTTGCATCAATCTTGATACAGGGTGCTTATTATATGTTGTAGTTTGGATTCCTAAAGCTTTTAGTCTACCATCCCATCATTCAAGGGTGGTTTTTACTAGAAGTACAACATTTCTTTTGGACGGGCACAATAATTTAAATTTCTTTACTGTGTTCAATCTGAATTTACTTTAAAATAAAAACATCTATATTGATTCTGACGCTTCTAAATCCAACTCACAGATGTAACCTTGCTTTGAGAAAAAAGATTATAAATTTAACCCTTTTAGAAGGGAAGATATGGTCATTTGTTCTGGGAATGTCATTTTCGGGCCTGAGACCTGAAAAACAGGCTCGGGGCTTAACAGGTTTAGTGCATTGCATCCTTTTTAATCAGCAGGTTCTCTATACACAGGAACATGCCCCGGCACCAAGGCCAACACATGTTGACAGTACATTGTTAAGTGCATCATCAATTCATTCAGAAATCCTTTAAAGAATAACAGACATTGTAAAGGTAATTATTTGTATTTATACATATTACTTACTATGCATTTTATGAGACTACATTACTGGTTTCACCATGTTACTGTTGGAACCCAAGTTGTGTAAATGAAATGATCATAGTTAATATAATAATTGATATTCAAGTGGCAGCAACTAATTCATTTACAATAATTATTATCCATTTGATAGCCATTTTTATATATTTATATAATAATGCAACATGTTCATGTAGTGCAGATTATCATTAATCCCATGTTATGATGTTATTAATATAAATAATTGTAATAATAATAATAATGGATCCTCTATTGATATATATATATATATATATATATATATATATATATACGTATATATATATATATATATATATATATATATGTTCTAGTTTTGATGTTACTGATTATGTTATTGTTTTTACTTTGTATAATTATATTTTTTAACTAATGCATGTTAACATGCTGCTGTGACAATTTGTTCTTCAATTTGTGATGAATAAAGTGTATCTAATCTAATCTTAATTCATATTTCTTAATAACTAGACTTTGTGTATCTCTCACCTGAGGCACATATTTGACCAGAGTGACTGCCAGTTTGATGTAGGAGAAATAGTAGAGGTAATCCAGCCAGGTGATCTGTTTGGCTACGGCAACAAACAGGCTGACCAAGGCAAACGTCCAGCCAACCACCAGCAGGAAGCAGGCTGTGCGCGAGACCTTCTGGCCCCCCCTCTGTGAGGAAACACACAGAGTTACACACCGAGAGCCACTCCATGATCCACACATCAACACAAATCTCACTATAAACGCAAGCTTCTCTACAATGTCAACACACCTCATACACAGCGGCCTGGCTTATGTAGACCACACAGAACACGACAGCATGCAGACTGAAGAAGACATCGTTGGCGCTCACAGGGTTAATTCCATTGGGGTTGCTCTTCAGGAACTCATCCTGCAGGGGGGACACAGCAGAGGCCGTCAGTCAGACACTTCATGTCAAAATGAATACATAAAAAGGATACGCCAAGTACTGTAATTTCTTCCTAAAGCCACTGAGATGCCTTTTAAACTGACATCTCTAATGTATTACTTGCTAGTTCACTTCTCTGGCTTCTGATGATGGCTTGAAGAAATGCGGCACATGGTTAACCAAAATAAATACAAAATATACATTTCCACCCACATTCAACAGGGAAATGGGCCTTGTTACAGTCAGTATTTTTGTTTTATATAAAAAAAATTAAAAAAGGCCATCTAATTGTGATCTGTAGTCAAGACGGCACAAAGGACTACAATTCCCACGCCGCTAGCCTAAAGAGCCAGAGTTGGGCAACCTGCGTGCATAACATAGAAGACTGTATATGGTGCAGACGCCATCGAGGGACCGTTTTTAACCATTTAAGTTATAAAAGCCTTTACAAATAAAGGAATAGAGAAAGTCCACGTAAGTTGTTTATTATTTGATTTGAGTTTTGCCTCTTGTTTGATTTGACTTTAAAGGCCGGTTTTCTTTGTTGAATGTGTGAAAAGTTGATCCTTTTATTTGGAGTAAACACATAGCACAATATCAAAACCACCAGAGGCCAAGGAAGTCATCCAAATGTGAGTAAAACAAATGTGATGAAGGAAAACGCGTTAGAACTGTCTGTCTAAGGCAGGGGTCGGCAACCCAAAATGTTGAAAGAGCCATATTGGACCAAAAGAAAAAAAAAAAAAAGGCTGGAGCCGCAAAAAATTAAAAGCCTTATATAAGCCTTATAATGAAGGCAACACATGCTGTAAGTGGCTATATTAGCCTACTATCAAAATTATAAGTAGGCTACAAATACATAATGAGCATTCATGATTAAATGTTTATTTTCCCTGCAGCGCATCCTGGAGAGAATGACGCACCACGTGACTACTCTGCTGTACGATGAAGCTTTAAGTTGAACTTCCATTATAATATTAATGTATTATGTTTCGTTGCATTGATGAAATTATAGAAATACAATAAAGAAATCAGATTTTTTATGTCATTTTTATTTTAGGATTCGAAAAAACAACAACAAAATGTGCAACGTGCATAATAGGCCTCCTGTAATTTCAGACCTCCCCATGGAAATAAAATGCAGTCCTTTTCAATCCTCAATAATACAATACAATACAATCCTCTTCTCTTTTCCCCCTTATCTGGGCAACAGACAGAGTGCAATAAAACAGCAGCCTTTTGAAAAGGTAAAGTATATACAATTAAAATAATACAGTTTAAGTTCGATTTCTGTGCATTATCCTCTTCTCTTTAGTTTTCTGCAAATGTGCAAGGGTAAAATGCAGCAGCACCCTCTTCTCTTTTGACACGCACAATACAATGCAGCCATCCTCGGACCTGAGCAACAAAACACAATAATATCCCTGTGTCATTCCAAATATATACTGACAAAAATCAGAAATCACTTTATAAAAACAGCCACTTTGTTACTAAATATGTGCCTATGACAGGATTGTGTTCTTACCCGTTTAATGTGACTTCTGTTTTCGGACATCACTGGACAGCTTCTCAACATCGGGCATGTAAGATGTAACTTTAATCTTCACGCAGGACTGCAAGCTCTCATCTGTGAGGCGGGTGCGGTATTTGGATTTTATGTAGTTCATGTTTGAGAATATCTGCTCGCACAGGTATGTTGATCCAAAGATGGATAATACTCCAAATGCATATTTCTTCATGTTCCTATAACTGTCTGGAAGAGCATTCCATGTTTCAAACACAAGTTTCTCGGGTGTTGGGAGGCTT
>NW_011362246.1:59731-64161 GCF_000735185.1 Notothenia coriiceps
AAGCCCCACCTGTTCCTCATCGCTCCAATGAAATGGTAGGCCAAGCTTAAAATTGTCAAATGTATCGTTCTATAACAGGGGTCTCCAACCTTTTTTAGGATGAGAGCTACTTTCAAAAAATAAAACAAGTCGTGAGCTACATTTACTCCTCTTTTTTTTGTTTTTTTGAAATGTATATATTTAGCACATTTGAACATTATTATATGCTTACCTTTAACCTTTGTGTGCTGTTTGGGTCTGTGGGATGTTCAATGTTCACTAAAAGAAAATGTATGCAATTTAATTATTTTAACCTGCTTTATTTGGGGGTCAGTGGACCTCACCTCCTCTAGAGGGGTCCTGGGGCATGCACCCCCGGGAAGATTTTTTTTTTAATGTTGAAGTGAAATGCCTCAATCTGGTGCACTTTGAGCAAAAAATGAATCTATGGATACAGCTCTCAACACACTGAAAGGGAGCTGTATACTTTTCAATAATCCAAACATCTTTAGAATATGATCAAAACCAATAACAAATTATTTAAACTTGTTTATTCTTATCTTATGTTACCTAGTTAGCATTCTTTCTTTTTATTTATGCATATTTTACTAATCACTCCCCTTTTAAACTTTTTTTATATTTTTTTACTGTCCTATAGCACACATTGGAATGATTTCTTACTTTATTTGTTACACCTAGGCTATATTAAATAGATAAATGTGTGCTCTCTCTAGCTCTCTCTCTCTGTCTCGCTTGCTCACGGAGGCTGTGTGCTCCTCCGTGGCGATGACGGCTTGCGTTAAAAAATTATAATGGCCTATTTGTAAAGTGGGGGGACACAAACGGGATTTCGAAAAGTGTCACAGTTAAACTCCTTGTGAAGTGGTGAGGTGCCGCTCCACATTGCTTTTCTTCCTGACTGCAACGCTGTAAATGATTTTGGTTTCAGTTGCGTGTGTGTGAGCAGGCTCGGATTGGCCATCTGGAGATTCCTGCTGCCTTTGGTGGGCCGCTGGCTCTGACATAGGTGGGCCGTGGACTTTCACAGCGCCGCTGCGCCGGTACCGCACCTGCCGCCGCAAACACCCGCCGTTGCGAGGCTCCGGCGGATCCGGCGCTGTGAAAGTCCATCGCCGTTGCGAGTCTCCGGCTGTAACAGTCCACTAACGCCCGCGAGGACCCAAGTTCGATTCCGTCCTGAGGTCCAAAAAATTAATTAAAAAAAATTATAAAAAAAATTCAAAAAGAATTCCAAAAAATTTAAAACTCCCGTTCATCGCGTTCATCGCGTCCATTCGCGAGCCACCTATCACATCTCTGTGCCCCACCAGTGGGGCGCTTCCCACACTTTGAGAAACGCTGCAATAAACAGACAATTTGCTTATCTCAAGATGAAATCAAAGTAGCTAAGTGGACCCAGAGTTAAGTGAGCTTTAACTACCGTTTCCAAGGCCAAAAATGGAAAACAACGCGCAAAACATTGTTTCAAAAACTGTGATTTAATGAACTGCATAAATAGATTCAGGCCAGTGTGAGACTAAATAAATCAGCTGACACTGACAACATCTAGCTCTGCTCTTTTTCAACCACATGTGTTTGCTCCAGGTGTGGTTTCAGGCAATATGAGAAGCAATCAGTCAATCACTGTCATATTTGTAGGTCCCACCATTGCAGTACAATAGGACTCCCACTCTGAAATCACCTGTTATAAATCAGTTAGCAGACATCGGCATAGCAACCATGTCAGCCATAACTGTCTGACCACACATTTAATATCCCCCCTCACACTGTCCTGCTTTGCTTCGACGTGTCCTCACTCCATCTTTTCTCTCTGTATTGCCCTCTGCAGTGTGATCAGATAATGTTGTTTTTTTCTTTCCTCCTGCACTGTAGCCACTGTGGCACAATTACCCCGGCTGCTTCACTAATGGCTATTGATGCAGCTGAGGGCCCCACACACACACTTGCACATGCAAACATTCATAAAGAATTCATGACACTAGCTCAATAGGCAGGTGCAGGGGGTCTGGCCAGCCCTCAAAAGAACAACAAATGTCATTGTTAACAAAGGAGAGAAGAGGCGACTGATACCGGTCTCTCTTTCGCGCAATGACGGAAAACTCAAACGAATACGGGTAAAAGTGTGCCTGAATGAAGAATCGTCAGGCTTCCTTTAAACAGACCTGTTAACGGTTATTGAACAGATATGTGTGTGTGTGTACAGATCAGTGGGTATACAGCAACAGCCTGTGTCTGAGTGTGTTGCTTGAGTCCGTGTGTTAAGTAATTCCCTCTTAGCGCTGGATTTCTCCCTGCCACCGACCTGCGTTTGGAGAGCTTTAGAGCGCTAAGCCTGCTAGCTGAGACTGAAGCAGGGATCACTGGAGACAAGGGGCGACGAGATGGAGGGAGGGATGGAGAAAGAAAGGCGCAGGTGGCCGGGGTGTGAATGATGGAAAGGAAAGTAGGGAGGGAGGAACGAGGAAAATACAAAAGGTCAAACAGAGGTAGGAGCTGTGTGACCGGTGGATGTAGAAATAAAGGGGCAAGGATGGAAGAGAATCATATGATTTGGTTCAAGAAAATATTTTTTTCCAGGCGGAGGGCTTTGAAACATATCCTGATTG
This sequence comes from Notothenia coriiceps, assembly GCF_000735185.1. Taxonomy (NCBI): domain Eukaryota; kingdom Metazoa; phylum Chordata; class Actinopteri; order Perciformes; family Nototheniidae; genus Notothenia; species Notothenia coriiceps. The sequence goes on from NW_011362246.1 coordinate 62,338, forward strand.
ACTGAGTTCAAAACAGACAAACAGGAAGGTAACAGGAAGTTCACTGAGTTGTTGCCTGGCACAAAGCAGGAAGCTGAAAAGTGTCCGTCAAAGAGGAGGAGGTGATATTTCTTCAGCAGTCACCACTGACTAAGTGTTCTTTAACCGTGCGTGCATAAGGGAGATGATAAATCATGTTAATGAGAGGTGAATGGGTTTTGTTTGTATGGATCACAAACTAAAAGGGCTTCAGTCTGAGAAGAGAAGGAAGTCAGATAGATCAAAAAAAGCGTAATTGGGTTTTCCCCATGAAACCACAACACCACAATCTGTATAACCAAGTACTGTACATAAGTATCATTTTAATGCTACTTTCTCCAATATTCTGCTGCTCCTCCAGAACATTTGAGAGGGAAGTGATCTGTGTTACCCAATACTAGAAGGATACACTTGGTCCCATTGCCATAAGTGAATGAAAAATAATGTGTATTAGTAATTTAGAGCCAACATTTTATTTGGTTCTTCATTTTGACCATGCTTGACGATTCCACCCAGTTTCATGAAAATCAGGCCTGTGGGCCATCTAAGCTAATTTACAGATGGCCCTGAGCCCAATAGAGATTGCCCTGAAAAATGCGCGTGGACGAAATAACGCACGAAGGGTTTGGGGGGCCTCCCCCAAGAACATTTAGATTTTTGCAGGTCTTCTTAGATGCTGTCTGGTGCATTCTATAGACTGAATTATAAGTTGAACCACCACAATATTACAATTTCAATTGTATTCTTCATTTCACTTGTTTGTGTTTGCTCGCTTGCATGCCCTGCATAGCTATAATAAATACTTAAGTTGTTGGTCAAGACACTTTCCATCTGATGAAGGCAAATGCCTTCCCAGATGTAAAAAAGTAGAAAACATTACATGCAGTTATAACTGCCAAAACAAACATTATTTACGCCATTATGGCCCCTGTTAAAAATGTTTGTAATGTTATCTACTGTAAGTTGGTCGAAGGAATGCCTCCTCATCCGGAAGCTGACCGAGCAGACCCGAGCAGCCGAGTGCATCCGCGAAGAACACACAATAGGCTTGTTTGAGAAGCGTTGCGGCTCGCCTCGAAAGTAGACGAAAAAGCCGATCGCAGCCGGGGGAGGTCTCAAAAAGCTCGCCTGAAGTCGGACAGCTCCGAGTCGGCTTCTTCTTCTTTTTCTACTTCTTCGCCTTCTTCTTCTTCTTCTCTCGTTTTTTTTGGCGGATTGCAAACCACTTTAAGGTACATACCTCCACCTCCGGAGTTGGCTTGACTCGGTTTGCATTTATAAAGAATGCACACATGTGTTTAATCGTTAATGTCAGATATGTACTAAGTAAATACATATGTTCCTGCTCAAGATTAGATTCAACTTTATTGTTATTGCACATATTACAGGTACTGAGAAAACGAAATGCAGTTTAGCTTCCAACCAGGAGTGCAACAAGCAGTAAAGTGAAAAGTAATGTACACAATCTACAGGATAAAATATAGAATGAATTGAATGATGAATAAACAGTGAGGGGTATGAATACACTAGATATACACAGCAGCCTGTGAGCAGTATGAACAGTATGTATGAATATGCTAAGATATATAAAGTATGAAAACGGTAAGCAGTGCAAGTATAGTATAACATATATAGATATTAATTTCATGATGATAAACATTGTGGAACAATGATGAAAAATGTGAATGGAAGTGGGGACGTAAAACTGACACAAAACAACAACAAACTTTTGCCGAGCCAATGGAGAGCTTCATCAGCAGCACGGGGTAAAAACCACCAATGAGCGCTCAGCTCGAGATACCAGCG